>NC_054870.1:29423246-29726276 GCF_018320785.1 Cheilinus undulatus | reverse complement strand
ACTATCAGTATCAATGAATTAAAGATTCCCCACAGGACAAAATCTTGAATTCAAATACCAGAGCAACAATGAAGAAACAAACCACTGTCCAGTCCTGTGCCAATCCTGCCTTATTTGCTCCTATCTAATAGCTTTATAGACACAGGAATAAATGAATTGTTCAGCATGTTCAGCCTGCAGCAGAGAGCCATGAACCTCTTACCGGAGGGCAGCAGTTCATACTGGCATCAGTTTGGCTTTATAGATGTGTTTTGAATAATGACAAAAATAAAAGAAATGAAACTAGCTCTCAAACAGGAGCCAGCTCCTGTGGTTCATAAAAAGAGCCGTTACATGGAACAGGCACATCATAAAAGACACATTGTAACTCAATCGCTCATGCCACAAGGGTTTTTTTTTTTTTTTTTTTTTGGTTACTAGTATATTACCATTCCCATTAAAATAATTTTAATAACAAAGCTCTTGTCACCCCTGATCTAGCTAGACATGTAGAAGGGGTCTACACAACTGACTAATATGTGATATCAATCACCAGGTAATTTGGTTAACCTGTGGGGAAACAAACACATTTTTGTGGATGATGATAGCGTCTCTTTTTTCTGATAACTGCAGTGTGCAGGTCTATTTAGAGCTTTAATGTACAAACTTTCCTCCATTCCCATTCATTCCTAAGCGGTGTGCTTTACTTTCAGCCCTTCATCTGACATTTGCATATCATTGGGATTATGTGACTGCAAACAACTAAAACTAGGATCTTTGATTAAAGCCACTGAAATGAACAGAGCAGATAACTAACTGCCCTGAATAAGGACATTATATTTAGTATTTTAAAGTCTTATTTTAGTCAGACAGCTCATGAAATGTTGACTGCAGCAGAAGAACATTTTGTGTTCGACTTCTACGCTCTAGCCTCAACACTGCTTGCACATTTATTTTAAATGCAGATATTTGAGGAATGATGAAATGCAATTTCTGTTGGAGCCTACAGGTGGATGCTGGGGTGGTGGCAGGGTTAAAGAAAGCAGAACTGATGCAGGGCAGAGCTGGCAGTGGAAGAGCAGAGGGAGAGGCACGAAATCTTGCAGCTCTGATAGACAGTTGATTGGGAGGATGTTTGTCAGTCGATTGAGGAGAAGAATGCAAGTCAAATGTGAGATCAGTTCAGCTAGGGTTGTCAGGTGGAAGTATCTCACAGGCTTCACGCAATCCATTCTATTTTATCTTATAGTTTAGACATTTTATATCTTAATATCTTATCCTTACCATGTCAGATTTATTTTAATGCTTTAATGGATGCTACAAATGTTTGTGTTAAACTCTTTAAAGCACTTCTCAATGTTTAGCCCTACATCCATCCATCCATTTTCTTCTGCTTTTCTGGGGTCGGATTGCGGTGGCAGCAGGCTTAGCAAGTCAACCCAGACATCTCTCTTCCCAGCAACATTTTCCAACTCCTTCTGGCAGATTCCAAGGCCAGATGAGACATATAATCCCTCCAGCTAGTTCTGGGTCTACCCCGGGGTCTCCTTCCAGTTAAACCTGCCCAGAAGACCTCCACAGGGAGGCGACTAGGAGGCATCCTAATCAGATGCCCAAACCACCTCAACTGGCTCCTTTCGACTCAAAGGTGCAGCGGCTCTACTTCGAGATCCTGCTGGATGTCCGAGCTCCTCACCTTGTCTCTAAGGCTGAGCCCAGCAACCCTCCTGAGGAAACTCATATTGATCGCTTGAACCCGCGTTCTTGTTCTTTCAGTAATTACCTAAAGTTCATGACCATAGGCGAGGGTTGGGACAAAGATCGGCTGGTAAATTGAAAGTTTTACCTTCTGGCTCGGCTCCCTCTTCACCATGACGGCTGCACCAATCCAGCTGCTGATCTGAGTCCCTTCTACCCTTACCCCAAGGTATTTGAACTCCTTCACTTGGGGGGAAGACACCCTCCACCTGGAGGGAGCAACCCACTGTTTTCCAGCAGAGAACCATGGCCTCGGACTTGGAGGTGCTGACCCCCATCCTGACCGCTTTGCACTTATCCACAAACCACCCCAGCCCTACATGGAACAGCTAAAAGAGTTACTTCCTGTGTCAAAAGGGAGATTTATTGTAGCCCAAAGTGAATATTTAACCATCATTACAGCTCAATTTGTACATTTTTTTATATTTCTGTTCACATGCTAACTCTGTTGGTTTACAATATTCCTTTTTTTTACCCTTGTTTTATTTTGATTGAGGACCTGTATTCCTTGAAGAAGTTCTTATTATTATAGCCTGCTACTCAGGACAGACGCATTGTTTTATTTTCACAGTGAACTGGGGCACCAGTGTGCAAACAAACAGGAGCATCCCTCTAAAGGTTAACCCTGCATGAATGCAGAGTAATGGGCTCCACAGTGTGAAGGGATTAAATGGTGAAAGGTAAACCTCTGCTGCAACATCACTTAGCTGATTAAGGTAGCAGCAGGCCTTTACACAGCCCATTGAAGAGCTTATGACTGATTAAAATAACCGCTGGGTAATTAACGGGGGCCGGTAAAATGGCCTGATCATCCCCCCCTGCATGTCGGGCTGGTAAATGACATAAAAAACACAAACAAATCCATTACCTAGATTTATGCAGTATTATTAAAGGCACAGGGACAATAATAGTGAAAGGGCAGCATTCCATCACACACGGCGAGTAATGAGTTTTCATAGGCAGAGAATCAGATGGAGAATTCTGCATTTCCCACAGCCACACCTTCAAAGGAACCATTATTTTAACTTTGTCAGTGGAGAATGAGAAAAAAAATCCATTCTGCAAGTTCTTCAAAGTCTATTGGCTTACAGGGACAGAAGGAGCAGAGAATTAAATCCTCCTTGACATTACCTTGGCAAGGGTTGGATGAAAATGGAGGGTCAGTGGTGGTGTGCTGTCTGAAGAGGCCTCAGTGAAGAACACTCACCAAATTACTGCACATTAGAGGAGCGGGGAAACTACTTCCACTAACTGAGACCAGGTGGCTGTGTTTTTCTAACCTGCTTTCTTCTAAACACTTGTTTCTGAATGAAGTCGAAACCAGCAGAGGTTGGACTATAATGGCTCTCTGGGAGCCCCAGGATTAAACGTTTGCAGGAGCAGTAAACCTGCTAGATGATAAATGTCTCTTAAATGCTAAATGCTCTTTTCAGTATTGGCTTGTCCTGTTTTTAGCCTCACTTGCTAATGTTGGTCAGTGAACAATTCATCCAGTGTAATTGGTTCTCTCTTTTGGTTTAGGTGCTCAGTAATCAATAATAGTAATATGTAGTAACAATTACTGCATAGTTAGCGTAGTTATATTAGCAATAGCTAAAGTTAATGGAGCTAAAGTGAGCCACTGTCCATGTATGTCTATTTCTAAGATGGGTCTATGCATTGGACTACCATCCAATCAGACCCCTCAGATCATCAATCATGGGCTTCCTGAATGTAACTAAAATGAAGACTAAATCTGGTGAAGGTGCGGTTACGTAGTCACAAAGATGCTGTCCTCAGGAACACACTGCCTGCTGACCTGAGGTCTGTTGAAACACTCACTTCTATTAAAATTTTTATCTCAAGCCTTTGCCTCAGCATTAGTACATGCAAAATGCTGGACAGGTTAATGCAAGGTGTGTCCAAGCTCATTAATTATCATGTCTGGAGTTGTATGTTTTTCTTGACTCATTTGTGTATTTTTTTCTGTTTTGTCTGTTTTTATCTGCTATAAAACACACCAAGTTTGCATTTGTGTGAAAAGTGCACTGAAAATAAACCTGAATTTAACTAAATATGTAATTTACCCCCAAATAAGACCACTGACCTTTATTCTATCTTATTTATTAAATGTTTTTTAGTCTGTTATGTTTGGAGTGTGGTTCCTTCATGAATGTAACTGCCAGACTTTGTTTATGTAACAAAGGTGAATTTTGAATGGAATCATTATCTAAATCAATATTTCTAATTGAGGAGGAGGCCGTTGGTTCGGAAGTCAGACCAGCAGAGCAACCTAGGGTTGCTTCCTGTCCTTTATTAGCTAGGACATTCTAAATTTTGGGCTACATTTGTTCTGTTTTGTTTATCTTGTTTGGAGCAGGACGCCCCAGCATCATCAAATCTCTAAGATCACAAACACTTTTGTGTCTGCTCATCACAAACGATTGAACTTCAATGTCTGAGATCACACCAGGTGACAGTCAGTAGCCATGTAATGATCACATCCATTAAGATACCTGCCAGACAATCTCAGCACCCTCACATGCATCAAATCTACCTTCAGTATCAAAAGCCCCAAATCCAACTGAAATTAGTTCGGTTGGAGCTAGAATGTGGGTAATTAAATGGGTAAACCAGCCTAAAAAGAAATATTTTGTAGTCACAACAAGAAATGGTATACAAAGGAGACTGGTTGAACCATTCAGTAATGACTTTCTGCACTTTTTTTTAACAATTGGGAGTTATGGTCAACCACAGAGATGAGCATGAGCTGGAATAGCATGCTGCTATGCAGCTGCATAAGGTCATGTAAGAAAAATATGCAAGCAATATGGTGCATTTTTGGTGACATCAGTGACAACAACAAAATTAAAAAATTGTGAAACATCATATGTTTAGCACAATTTATGATGCCGAGAAAAAAAAAAAAACATAAAAACACATGAAATGTGACTCATAATATAAGGAGTTTTGTCTGTCAGCAGTGCAAAAAGACACAAGACTGGCCAATGTCATAAAGAGTTGAAGAACTATCTATGAAAAAAAGTTTTGTTCTCTTCTTTCTTTCTTTCTTTATTTTTAAAGGGGTTCTCAAAGTGGGGTCAGGGGACTGTCAAAGGTCAATGACATTTTCTTTTCTAAAAATCTCTAATCGCTCAGTTTGTAAGTCTGTATTAATATATGTGTACACAATAGTTTTTTGTGAACTGCAAATCAAATACACAGTTCTTGCTTGCACACTATATTGATGCATCATACCTACACCTCTGTGGCCCTGAGCGCCAAACTAAATATTAGGTCCCTTATTTGGCCTGATGATGTTGGCAAACCTCCCTGAACCTAATAGAAAAACAACACTGGCACACTATTCTTCCAACAGCTGCCACAGTCTGATCCACGCAGACATTCAGTTGACTATCTTTGCATTTTAAATACAGAGTGACACTGTCTTCAACTTCCTAAAGGGATCTGACTTCACTTGTTCTCATATCCTCATATGACCCAGACATGCCTTCCAAGTGCATGACTGACTGATACTAAATAATTTACATGAACAGCAGTTCATGCTGTTAAACTGCGCAAAACCATGCATCAGAACTTCCCTTTGCAGAAAACTGCCCACAGTTGAAAACAGTATCCTTCTAGTTGTCTGATCTTGATGTAGTACAAGAACCAAGGGGGATAAAACAGCACATGTGGGATGTTGCACAGACAGCATGTTTGGTGTTTATTGGTCTTTGACAGCACATGCTGATAGTTTATAAAACCTCATGACAAGCTTTGCTGGATATTCCACTGAGTTTCCGCTCCTGGTGTTGAAATCCTCCTCTCCATTCTCCCATGTTGCTGCAGCCTATAAATAGAACGACATCTGCCAGTTGTGGTCAAGTGGCATATATATATTCCAGCCAGCCTTGAGCTGTTATCTTTAAGCGATGGGAGCGTGGGAGGCCTGTATAGTTGAGTGTTTCTGTGTGCATATGTCTACGTGGCATCCTCGTTATTAAATGCTTCACCTGTACAAGGACAGAGCGAGCCAAATAAGGATAAACATGACTCTGCAACTAGGCCTTTTCACTGGAGCTGGCACATTCCCCTCATCACCTTCCTCCTATCTTTACTGCTGCTCCTCTTTTGTGTCTGCTCATGTTTATTCAAGTCTTGATCACAAGTCTCTCCAATTTTTTTTACGCATCATCCTTATTCTCCTCTCACCGCTAATCTCCCTCCTTTCCTTCCTCTTCTCCAACTCTATCATCTCCTCCTCATTCCCCTCACTTTCTCACCCCTCCCTTCTCTACTTTGCAGAGGTCCTGACTGCCACTCACAGCAGGATGGCAGCGAACAAAAGAGCAATGCAAAAGGTCAACTTCTCCGGGTTGTCACTCAACACCCCCTCTACTCTGTACTGCGCGTGGTGCTTGAGTCCAGGGACACCCGTTGATCCCAACGTGTCATCAGCTGCACATTATTCCTCCCCAATCTCTCTCTCTCTCTCTTTCTCTCTCTCTCTCTAAAAACCGAATCCCACTTTAATCACCTCCCTCTGCAAATCTGTCATTATCAAGAGAGAAACCGTAAACAGTAATTAAGCATGTTAAATGATGCACAATCAAGGCAAACGAAAGCCAGTTCCATCAGTGGGAAATAAGCTCGGAGTAATTTTCAATATGCATGCTTGCAATAACAAGCTCTGCAGCTACAAAATATCTTCACAGCTTAATTCTGATGCTTCTGCAGACTTTTCAACAACTTTCGAATGTCCTTAAGCTTTTGTGCTGCCATGGAAATGTGTTATGATATTATCTCAGAGACTCAAAGAAAGAAAACTTCAGAGGAGAGCCGCTTTAAATCTCCTGTGGGGAGTGTTTGGCCCAAACCAAAATCAAACTGGTGACTCTTTATGACCTACAGAGGCTAATGAGACAGCACAACAAGACTTATTTCTATATTTCCAGTTTTAATACTCTTAATTCTGCCATAGGGCAGAGGAGACACAAAACCACAGAAACAGACGTTTGCTTTTTCAAAGATCCTCACAAAGATAGGACCCTATGATTTCCAGGTTAATAGAATCCCAGACAGAATTGTGGAATTGGCCGATAAAAATGGATTCTACAATTTAACGCCGAAATCGGGGAAAATTGATTGAATTTGACTGAAATGCTGTGTTTTTTTAGAAAGAGGAACGTATATCTGGGGAATATGTTCTGGGGGATCACTGAAGCATGGCACAACTTGTGCCTCACTCAAGCGGCAACCTCTGGTCCTGAAAAATGAAGCCAGTGCAGAGGTGCAAAAAACTGCAATACAGCAAGTCTCATCTGGACAAAGCCGGGTTTACACTAGAAATAAACTGGTTTACAGCCTGGTTCAAAAAACCTCACTATCTCATTTAGCTAATGTCTTCATGTGCTCTCAATGTACAGGGAGTGATTTTTTTTTGTACCACAATGGTTTAGATTATATTTAGGAAAAACCTCACTGCGGACTGATTTGACTGACAGATAGCTCGACAGGCAGAAGCTACTGGGGGGGGGCCGTTAGGGTGTACCAGGGGGGTGTAGGGGTGGTTCAACACAGCAAGATTTATACACAGCAGTACCCAAACCCAAATCCAGGTGGCAGTTCTTGTAACTACAACCAATCACACAAAGAAGTTGTACATGGAGGAGCCATTGCAAAGCTAGTAAGATCTGCAAGTTTTTTTCAGAGCAGAGACTTCAGGTTTTATTTCATTGGAAACATGCTAAACATGCTGATGAATGATAGATGGAATCATCTGGATGTGCCAATCACTAAATCTATGCAATATGAAACAGTCATTTTGGGAAACAATTTTAAAGACATTACATTGCTATGGGCACGTACACAGTAGTAAAGGACCCCTGCTCCAAGAGCATGCCAAAGTAGCCTAGAGTTTCCTATGCCAAGCGCACAAGTCTGTGGTTTTTAAC
The DNA here is from genome assembly GCF_018320785.1 of Cheilinus undulatus. Lineage (NCBI taxonomy): Eukaryota > Metazoa > Chordata > Actinopteri > Labriformes > Labridae > Cheilinus > Cheilinus undulatus. The sequence goes on along the minus strand of NC_054870.1, from coordinate 29,718,603 downwards.
TGGCATTCACGAGCTGTGATTAAGCATGAGTTGTTTGCTGGCGTTCAATATCCTAATTTAGCCACTATAGCTTGCATTAACTGCACATGTAAACGCACTGACTTTTGCACCAAAACAGAAGAAGCTATCTTACTGTTACTGTACAATTAATTCATTGACAGTGATAATTATAAAACTTTGGAAGGTAAATGTAAAACCCACAGACTAAATCCCTGCCAAGTTAATCATAAATATGTTAGACTGCTCTTAAAGACACTTTTTTGTCTCGTAGTTTTTAAATGTTTCTTAATGCTTTACTGTATCTCAAATAGAAATCCCACTGTGATAAAAGCCTCACCTCATATGCATATTTGCACTAATTAAGCTATTTACCACACTAACTACTTATTTCACTCTAACTTAAATACTGTAAGAAGGCTCACTGTGGTAAAATTACATTACACTGATAATCTATTAACTATTACTTAAATCACTGCAGTTGAATGCCTAGCCTCATATGCATATTTGCACTAATTAAGCTGTTTACCGCACTAAACACTAATTTAATCCATTCACTTAAACACAAACGCTGTACTAAGGCTCTCTGTGGTAAGAACCTCACCTTGCATGCAGTTTTACATGAATCAACAATCTTAAATCATCTCATACCTCATGAACGTCTCCCCACATTCTTGCATATTTAATACTTCTGATCGTATCTATTCAGCATTCTTGCACCCTTTGCACATTTTGCAACCATACTATCAATGCAAACAGACATGTTAGGACTAGAAAAATATCTAACAGGAGCTTTTAAATAATTAAATTTGTAATTTTTTACTCTTTTTTTGTTTGTTTATTTGTTTTGTTTATTTTTGTATTTAATATTTAATTCCTGCATATTGCTAGAAAAGCTGACTGGTGTCAAATTTCTTGTTGCATAAGCATACATGGCCAATAAAGCTGATAATGAATCTGATTTTTAAAAAATAGGGGTGTTTTTTGATCCTGTGCAGTGAAAATCTATTTTCAATTAAGTCTAAGTTTTTAGCATAATTTTTTTTATCCAATTTCAGTGATTTTTAACGTTATAGTTTTAAACTCAAAAACATTTTAGCAATTTTTTTTATTAACATAATGAGACAAATTGTGAAATTAAAACATTCATATTAGTTCACCATCAGTTCTTTAATCAGTTTTAAATTCACTGATGAAAAACTGACAACCCTTGAAAAAGAACTTTAATATGTAGAGTAGCCCTTTTACAACGGGGATGGGATTTCAACTCTACCGGGCACGGATACTGTTATTCATACGCGTAATTAATCCAAGTCTTTATGATTATATAATTATGTTTCTATTATTTAACAGAAAAATGAGGCAATAGCCTGTTTCTAATAGAAATCATTGATCTGTTTTGAACTGCTGGGAAAGAAAGTGCATAGCTTTTCGAAACAATTCAATTAGTTCAGTTTTATCACCAAAACTTAAATCTTCTTTTCTTTAAGTTTCATTTGAACACATAATGATGACATTTTATTAGCCACTGTCAAATAGCAATTTTAGAGCTTTTTAATCAACATATTGATTGTCTTACAAAGAAACTGAGGGTGAACTTGGGTTTCTTCTACCGAAAAAAAAAAAAAAAAAAAAATCTGTTTTTCTGTTGATACAAGGAAGAAGCTCATTCAGGCAACTTTGTCTATAATTGATGGTGAAACTCTTTACATGCAGGCTACATCCTCTCTGGAATGGTGGACTCAGGGTACCATGCTGCCTTGCGAATTGTCACTGGTCTGGGTTTTTCGGACCCATCACTGTGTTTTGTATGAGAAAGTTGACTGGTCTTTCTTGGATAATAGAAGGATGCAGCAGTGGTATATTTTTTCCTTATAAGGCCATTTTACATGAATTGCCTTCTTATCTCTGTTCTCCACTCACTCCAAACACTGTAAGCAGCTGCAACCTTCGTTCTCATGGATCCATAATGTAGGAGATTCCTCATTCTTGCTCTGTCTTTGGTGAAAGAGTTTAAAATGTGTTTTCTCTATTATCTTGGTCTGAGCTACAAGGTCATCTAAAGCTTGAGTCTTGTATTAGTTTCAGAGATTGTAAAGCTGGAGTTATGGAGCAGTTGATCAGTGTATGCACATGTTTTCAACTAAATGCTGCTGACTTGTTGATTGATGTAATCTTTGTTCTTATGCTCTGTTTTAGCATATGTGCACCACCATGAAATAATGTATCACCTCCATTAGTAATCAGATTGAGTTTTATCCTGTTGCTTTCAACATTAGATTATTTAGTTATTTATTTTATCAAGCAGGACTTGCAGAACGTTTGAGTGTGTTTACCACAGCTGCTTTGAGCAAAGATGACAGAGAACTGTCCTGCAGCTGCAGCCAGTGTAATGTTAATAATAAATGCTACTACCAGCAGCATGCAACGCTGAGTTTTGGCATGAACAACAGAGCAACAGATTTAACCTTCCCTGTAGCTTGTGCTCTCTCTCACACTGCTCTACACTGGAGTACACATGCACAAATGAACACGTGCAACCCTCCTGCTCTCATCTCTGCTTGTGTTTTGACAGGTTAATTGCACAGTTGAGGAATATCATGGATTCTGAATGTGAGGCAGCTAGCACTATTATTTTAGTACATTTAGTCTCCTTGATGAAAACTAAACTTACTTTATTCTCAGAGTTTTTATCATCAAAGATCTATTCTAAGCCAGTCTTAGCATTGTCTTCCCCATATTTAATGTACAACAGACACTGCCAACTATAACACGTAGTTCTAAATAACACTAGAAGAAAAAGAGTGTAACTTGACCTAATGTCTTAACAAGATAAATGAGAGAAGCGTGGACATATGGATCCTGGAATTTGTGTTGTCTTTTTCATGTTGAACCAAAATCGTCCTTAACTGTGACCCCAAATCTGAGGTTTGAACCACCTCTGTGAATCGCCTCTCCTCTGGTATGTATATGACAAATCAGGAGAGTGCTGAAGGTCCTTTTTTTTCCATATTGCCAGAATCAATCCAAACTGAAAGCTCCTCACAGGAGCCTTTTGAAGAATAGTGGTCGTTTTAAAAGTGATCCATATTGGATACGTTTTAAAGACTCCATTTTTTACTACACGTCTGAACTATTTTACAAACTGTCAAATGATTTGCAGCCAAGTCTGTTTAATTACTCCACTTTTGCATCTCAAGCAACAGCGCCTGATAAATTAGCCAAGTCACACATGTGTGTAATACAATTTTTATCTCATCTCTGCAGCAGCAGCAGAAGTCTGCACTATCTCCTCTGTTTATTTCTGCTTTATTTAAAGAACCCCAATGTCTGTCTTCTTCATGTGAGGATCTAAATTTACATAAGTGACAAGGATTAGAATCTGAGTGACCCTCCCTGAGGACCACGGCTAAATGACATGGGATAATTATTATAGCAAAAGGCGGGACATATGATCATCTTTCTGTGCCTGTCAGGGGCACTATGAATAGCAATGAGTCATCAAGGCCTCCATGCCACTAGGGACAAAAGTACAGGCTGGTAACAAAAGAAGTGAGGGGACATAAACAGCCTTTTGAAGGTCCCAAGGAACCTATTAAAGTCTAGATTCATTTTACTGGAAGAATTTTTAATCACTCCTGCAGTCTAGTGTCTGTTGGAGCACCTTTCAGTGACTGAGAGAGATAACCTTGACTAAAATGATTTCATTGCTAATTTCCTGTCTGTTTTTGTGAAGGTGTTTACATTTAAACTGAGACTCCAGATTGAGGAGCAAAGCCTTTCAAAGAAAGGATGGAAATGAAATATGTCTCTCTCTGCTGTGATTGCATAAGTGGACCATTGGTGCTGGAATTAGGTTTGATCGTCGTCAAATGTCTTTTTTTTCCCATCCCACAAACTTATTATCCTTATCTGCTGGGCTCTAACTCAATGCTTCCACCTAGCTTTTCATCCACAGAAGACACCTTACTAAGGTGCACTGGCACAGCAGTTTGCAGAAAAAGGCACACTCACAAACATGCAGAGCTCTTTCGCATGCATCATCATCAATGACCACTTCCCAAGCGACCAAATATCTCATCAACAGACAGAATCAGCTCAGGATCCAGACACAAAATAAAGGGCAGTCAAGGATACAGCCATCCTGACGGGACCCTGCAGCTCCAAAGTAATCAAATAAAATAACAGGAGCAATTTATTGCAAAGAAGATGGAGAAGGGGTGGGGGGGATCGCTCTTACCTTCCTGCACAGCCTGGAAGGGGTTGTTAGGCTCGATAAGTTTCACAGAGTGTGTGATTTTCTCGCTCTGCAGAATGTCATCATTCAGACTCAGGTCTGAGATGGCAAGTTGGAAAATCTCATCGTCTCGCACAGCATTTTCCTCAAATATGGCACCTGTTGGATGAAATAAGTAAGTGATGGTGGAGTTATTTGGAGAGGGTGTAAAACAGGCTAAAAGACTTACCACTACTTTCTGAAGCAAAGACATGCATAATTTCATGAAGCTGTGGAATGCTTTGCTATGATTGGAGGTTTGTCTTTGTTTTAAAGATGTGCAACAAATGATAAATGCAAGTGCAGCATACTATTTGCATTTGCTACTTGCAGCATGATTTCAGCACCATGGAGAGTGACAAATCCACAACCAGTCACACTTTTTAATGCATTAAGTCCAAAAACTTGGAAAATAAACAGCTACCATCTCTATAAAATGAATGCATCCCTCTTTATAATCATTATAGGCCCAGATTTGTAAGAATACTGAAGCCTGTCTTCTTGTCTCATCCCCTTCCTCCTCCCCCCTCCCCTCTTTCTTCCTTGTTTATCAAAATGGCATCAGCTGCTTTGAGTAGAAGCACATACATCAGTGGGGGAAAAAAGGGTTTCAGGAAAAAAGGTAAAATTGGGGTACCCTAACGTGAAGCTGAACGTCAGCCAATATTATCTGGATGAAGTCCCACCTCTGTATTAAGGCAGTGACTGAGCACCTGCTGCTTGCCAGACTGTTGCAGTAAACTGAGAGCAGCAGCAGCAGCAGTAAGCAGTAAAGAGCGAAGGAGCAGGGAGCGATTCACTAACAGTGACATTGACATTTTTATCTGAGATTACAACGCCAGTCATTTTTGAAAGTAGCTGCGTGCGTCAAAAATGGCAAAGAAACCAATTATTCTGAGATTGCGCGCGTGAGGAGAGGGGGAGGAAATCATAGCAAACTGTAAAATGAAATGTAATGCGATGATAAACAGCAGATGAGTACCATTTGAACCTCATTATGAGATTAAAGCCGTGGAAAAAGGCGAAGAGCTCTTAGCTCGGGCTAGAAGTTGGAGAACAAAGAGGCTCTATGCGTTTTGCATCTCTAAAACGAAACTCCTCTGACATTCCCTCTGTCGACGGTTTTGACATTGCAGTCACGTTCGGATGAAAGTTGAAGCTTGTCGGGTACGCACAAGAGGTACCTCGGTTTGGAAAGGAAAAAAAGACCAGCTAATAGCTTATTTGGTGTTAATACTGTCCAAGCCTCAGCATTAAGGGCCTTTCTGCTCAGTCTTATGCGTGCTTTGAATGCAAAATTGTAATTAACACAGGCCGACACTGGAGAGATTTTAGATCTAAAGTGAATGCAGTGATGCGTCGTCGAAAAGTGGGAGAAATGTCTGCAAAAGCGAGGAAAAAATAGGGAACAGAGTTTCAGATCTGACAAATAGCCAGTGCAGCAAAGGTCAGAGGCATGTGCATGCACAAAACGCCAACTTTTCAACTCGCCAGAGAGTCAAAGTGTTGTTTAAAGACAAGCTGAAAAGACTATCCCGCCCTCTCACCAAAAAATCCTCTGATCAACGCAGTGTGCGTTGGATAAGCTTCATCCCCGCACGCGCAGCCGTTAACACCTGTCTATAACCCCCAAAACAGCGCGTTGGTTTTATCGGACGCTTACCAATATGTATGATGGAGTCCGCTTTGGCCGAATTGCATTGCAATATCCACAGGGAAAGGCAGATCAGCAGCAACTCCATCTCGGGATTTCAGCGAGGCGGCTCATCCAAGCTCTGCTCTGCTCGGCTGTCCTATAGCTGTCCAAATGGAGCACCCAAGAAGAAGAAGAAGAAGAAAAGATGATCAAAACCCAGTGCAAAATAGAACCGTGGTCCTTCTCCTCCTCCTGGTAAGCCAGACAGACATGAAAACCAGCAGAAAAGATCTGTCTTTTTTAGCCAACCAAAAGAAGAAAACCGCAGGAAGGTGGGCTTAAAAACACACAGAGACGAGGGAGCACCGACGGGAACCCGAGGTAAGACTGAAAAAGAGACAGGTAGCCCGGTGAGAGAGCCCGGTGTTACCTCTCTCACTCTCGCCTCTCTCCCTGCGCTCCGGCGTCTAAAGCATGGCAAGCTGCACAAAAAAAATGCGGAGGAGGGACACCCCTCTAACTACACACACGGAGAGACGCGCGCATACACTCCGAAAATATAGAACAAAACCACACACACAGAGAGTGAAAGGCGCATACACACTCTCTCTTCAGTCCCGTCTCGATCACGTGACTGCAGAGACTTCACGACTCGGCTGCTGTCCCGACAAGCCGGGTAGAAATGATTTGGACTAGCCGGAGAAAGACGCGCGCAGAGCCCAAATGGAAACACATGATTGGAGGTTACAGGAGAAGCGCAAAAAAAGTGCATCAGTCTCTCCAAAGAGAAAAAAGAACACTACGTGGCACATATACCGGCACGAGGGAGGAAAAGTGGGCGACTGTGCGTATACTTTTGGACAAGTTGCCGCTTTATTTTTTTTTCTTTTTCAGGGACGATGTGTGCGTGAGAGCGCGGAGGCTGGGGCGCATTTTCAGTGCAGTTAAGTGGCGACGGGGCGCTGTTGATGTGGCAGAGAAAAGGGGATTTACACGCCGCGTTTCACGGCGCGAGGGCTGACGGATAAGGGACAGACGTGACAAGAGCCACAACGCCTCACTGAACCGGGGAGCAGCGGGAAGGAGTTAACGGAGGCGCATTTACGCAGAGGAATAACCAAAAAAAAAAAATCCCCGCAGCGATTCTGTTAAAGGCTGCATGACTTCTACGATTTGTAGACTGCAACATTACAAAGCTGACGTTTTCATTTTAATTTGCTTTCGTTTCGCAGGATTACGACAATTAGTGTACATTATGAAGCGAATCAAACCAAAGGGTGCCAGTGTTTCTCCTTGGGTGCCGGCTCCACGCCTCTGTTTGAGAGCAAAAGCAATACAGTGGCGGACTGAGGAGAAGAGAGAGAAGAAAAATATGGAGTTTCCAGTCAGTCATGATCTTACAATTAAAGGATATTTCTCGTGACTAAAATAAAAACGGAAATATCTCTTAATTGTTTGGTTAAGTCTGTCAGAGGCGCAGAGCAGAAACTTTCAGCACCACCGGCTGTGGACAGCTCCTCAGTGAAACTGCAGCGAGAAAGTTCAAGAAAAGACACCTGTTGAGCTTGCAAATCTTACAGTTTATATCGTACCAATTAGATTTTTTTTTTTCTCTTAAAACGACTGTTATGTGAAAGTTTATCTTGTGTGAGATCGTGATCTTCTGTGTTGTTATTGCAGCAGAGGAATAAAGATCCAAGACTTCAAAGTTGTTGTAAAATCACACACTACCCCTACTGGCCATCTGGAGACAATGCAGCTGTGTTTGTGCACAACGATTTCATCTTGTTATGACAGTTTATGTAATTTACATTAAAAATGGGGCTAATAGGGAGTTGGAAACACTGATTTTAACAAAGTAGAGATTCATGTCTGTATATTTGATTAAGGCACATCTAAGTTCTAAATACCTGTGTTTATATGATGCAAAAGCTTGAAGAAGGGGGAATGAAGGTAAATACAACACAAATTAAGATTAACTACAATTCCCATGGCACAGTTAATCAATCCAAATTTATTCCAAGGTGAGATCCAACAACTCATCACATCCCAAGAGAAATATCTTAATTGCAATTAATCTATAAAGAAATATGTTGCAGAGATCTCATCAATAATAAACCAAATATTCATTTCAAAGCTGGCTATTCCCACAGGTCTTTTACTTGTGTTTATTTTGGCTGCATGGGAGGAAAATCTGCCTTTTCTCTCTTAGCCCTCCTCTGCTGTGATAGAAAAATACAAGAATAATAAAAATCATCCAGCCAACATGAGCTCCAATGAAGCTGTCCAATAACATTTAAACTGTGTTATATGAATTAGAGATACTGGAGATTTAAAGGGGGAAATGATTCATTTTTGCCCTATTATGATAAAAAAAAACCATACTGGCTGTGACACTAATTGAAGATTCTATCTGTATAATTCTGCAGATGAAATCTCTGCTACATGTTTTCTTCTACATCACAGGTGAGCTGTAATGGAACAAGCTAAGGCTCCTTGTAGAGATTATAAGTGGTAAGTGTTGCCATCTCATGCTGTTAGCATTAGCATACATCAGACAGGCCTGTTTAAAGTAATGTATGTCCTGGAATATTTATTCCCTGCATATAGACAGCTATTTATGAGACACTGGAATGAATGTGTGTTTTGTGCCATGAGGAGGTGGATTCCATGCATTTGTAAGCAGATTTAATATGAAGGAGGGAATACCTTTGCATGGAAACTAGGCCATTCAAATCATAATCGCCCATTTTAACAGGGTTCATTATGTGGTTGATTCATACCTGCTCAGATTTGGGGCCAAAAACATCCCCTGGTGGTTATTCCCCAAAAAATTAAAAGCAGAAATCTGTCATCTGTGTGTGTTTTTCTTCTTTCAGGTGCAGTTGCGTCATTGTACCTCATGCATCTCCATGAGTGTCGGCCTAAGTTAGACTCAAACGTATAAGCTGCTACAGTTGCCAAGGCGTTGGCAGCAGGGTCACGCGTGTTTGCCTTGGGTAGAGGTGGAATTTCATTGACATACAAACCTGATTCAGTTTAAATTTATAGTTCAGAGCAATGAGGTGAAAAGGGGAGACTGAGTATTTTCTTCTGCTTTTTTGAAACGTGACTAAAAGGGTAAATTTAGAAAAGGAGAAGGAGGTGCTACATAAGAAACATGCTGTAAGTCATGAATACATAAGCACCGATGACTTTACTTAAGCTTCTCTCTTTTTTTAACCTTCATTCAGACTGATGAACATAGACAACCTAAATCACATGACCAGAGGTGATTAATAGTTTCAATGGGACAACATTTACCCTGGATTATTCTGTGCCCCATCTCTGTTTCATCCTAAATTATTCTCTCATGCATGACTCAGTGTGCTGCACACTTGTAAAAAAAAAAAAACTCTGTTTATGGCAGTGTAAATCACTTGCTCTCTTCTGTGTAGATGCTCACTGATAAGTAGTATCATTAAAGCTTTTTGTGCCTGCTTCTGAACCCAACAGGAGAAATCAATTCAAACACAGTCATAATACAGTAATGGATAATTATTAACTGTGCTGATTGTGCTTGCCCTTATCCCTGCACATGGAGCCATGATTTGATAATGTGCTGTAGAGAAGAGTCTCAGTTTAATCCCTTCATTAGCCTTTAGCCTAAGTTATCGGTGGTCCAAGAAAAGAACCGGACAGAGGGAACAGACTGAAATCAAATGTACTAAAAGTCAGCATAATTAGACTAGTTTCTGTGGCTCTACTCCAGCATGAGTGCATATGGTAATGTTGTTTAAATAGTAGGCCTAACTGTGAGAAATACACCCAAAGTAATGAGGGATAGATCTGTTTGCATATCCTCATGAGACCCAGCGATTATTTTTATCCTCTGTGGAAGAAATGAGTACATTTCTAAAGCCTTTTAAGATATCAAGCTGAAACCTGCTACGTAATGAAAATGACTTTCTGGCCTTTCATCAAGGCTTTCATTTTTCGCAGTGTGTCATAAAAAACAAGAAATCTGCCTTTTTTATAAGGCTGCCAACTTGTATACCACAGTTTATAGCTGCAGGAGAGGTCAGTAGTTTTAAAAGCAAATAGTTAATATGTTTTAGGCAGAAGAACGTAAAATAGCTTTCAACGCTGCTTTATTTTTATGCACCAAATGTTAACCCAACAGAGGTGGATATTGGTACTGGTCAAACAATTGAAAATTAAAATTGGGATTTGGATTTATCTCAGAGTTAAAAGTTAAAAACCTGACTTGCAAAACCTGATCACAAAAAATGTAATCCTTGCTATCTTTGAGTAAATAGTCTGCTCACAGGAGCTCTGTTAGCTACATAACGCTCCAAAATCACCACTTATCAGGGAATGAACACTGCATCCATCAACACTGTATGGTCACAGTCAGCTTCGTTTCTACACTTTTGATTACTTTTAGATTTGTTAAAGCCCACTCACACATGGAAAGGGTGACCAATGGCTCTGTTTTATTTAAAAAAAAAAAAAAAAAAAAGTTAGAATCATGAAAATTGGAGATATAAGGTTTTGGGTCAATGCCAATGTAAATAACATAATTACTTAGCTAACGTAGCTAAAGCTAAGCTCAAGGAACAGCTACATTTGCTCAGTAGTTATGTTATCTGAGTAGCTTAGTAAGCTTTAGCTACGTTTGCTAAAATCAGCCTAGTTATAATTAAGAGCTACATAGCTTATATAGCTACATAGCTAAATAGCTAAGGTAACTAATATCGCTAATCTCACTAAAGGTAAGCTCAGAAAACAGCTATGTAAGCTACGTAGGTATATTATCTACAATGCACCACAATATCTTTGTTTAAGCTCACATGGCTAAACGCTCACTTTGGCTTATGTAGTTACGTAGCTAGCATAGCTATGTAGGCTTTAGCTGAAACTTACAAAGCTAAAATGAGCCACCATTTGTGTAACTACATTTAGAACAGGTCTTTATATCTTTCAATCCTGGAGAAGACCTCTGATCTTTTTCTCTGTTTTATTTATGAAATAATGCTTTGTCTGTATTTTTTGCAGTGTGGTGATATCATGGGTGTAACTGCCAGTCTCTGAAAATGTATACATTTGATTTTTTTTTTTTTTTTAATCTAGAACTGAAAATACCATACCAGCAAATTATAGCACTCCCTTTCAGTACAGTGTCTCAGATGAACAGTCTGTGAGAGTGACCATCAGAAATGTACTGTCTAAAGCCAGATCCCTCTCAAGTGTGCTGGCATGGACAATAAAGCATGTGATTAATCACAATACATAAAGCATTATTTTATGTATTATGATTCATTACTTGTGATTACTGCATTGATATGGCCGGCCTTTTTAACATTTTTAATGAAAATCATGATCTCACATGCAAAAGACACAGAACATTTTAGTAGGACTGTGGAAGGAGCCTTTCACCCTGAACTTTTAGGTGATGAGGAAAAAGTAAAGCAGAAGTAATATGGTAGTTTCACAAGGCTAGTTATTCAGTTTTTAAAGTAATGCTCAGGCTGGTGGGGATCCAGTTAAAGTGGTTTGATGTTCAGTAATACAGACTGAAACCCTAAACCTTGAGCTTCAAAAGGCTTGCACTGACTGACTCAAGCTAATCTAGTGTGATTAACAACCATTGTAATACCTGGTTAAGGGTAGACAGAGGGAAAAGGGTTTTTTATTTTTAAAATGAGTGCAGCTTTTGATTAGGCAGCTCTTTTTATTTCATCTCTACTCAGATGAAAAGAAACTTTAAAGACATTATCTACTATTTTAGAGCAAGTTTGAGGCAATCTCTTTGTTATAAAACTCTTTTATAGCCGATCACCTAGATCACAACTAAGGTTAGCAATCAGCCACAATTTTAGTTTGAAATAACAGAAACAATGGGAAATTTGTGCAATAATTAGAGATATTAATGATGATAATAGTTGCTCTTTTCCAGGTGTAATATGCCAGTCAAGAATATTGGTTTTGAGACGGGATTTGAAAACAGAGAGAGTTGATGTATGGATGTCTGTTGAGAGGGAGATCTAGAGGCAGAGAAAATAGCGGCTAAAGGCTCTAGATCCCGTGGCGGTCAAGTGGGCAGATAGAAGAGTGAGGTGGGAGGATGAAGAAGACCTGTAAGTGCAAGAAGCACCATTAATGTGTAGGAGGTCATAGAGGAAAAGGAAGGATGAGGTTATGGCTGGCCTTGAAGGTGAAAAGCAGAATCTTAAAGTCAATATGGTACCAGGGGCCAGTGGAGTTTAGGAACAGGAGTGATGTAATGACTGGGTGATGTCCTGAAGATGATACAGAGGGGAAGAATCCTAAAATGGATCTGTGAGAGGGAACAAAAAGGAAGAGCTACAGTGGCCAATCTGAAAGTTGACCAGAGTGTAAACTAGAATAGCAGCAGAGTTTGGTGTGATGGATGGAGGTAAGGAGACCAAATGCCATTATTGATGAGATTAGAAATGAGGGAGTCCTACGACCACTTGGTGAGAGCAGCGAGGGCCCAAATATGAACATAAAGGAGGTGGAAAGCACTGGAAGAGGTTGACCTGGCAATCAGCAGGCTGAAGCAACATTTGGTAGTTGGCAGAGTGTTGTAGGGTTGAGCAAGAACCCCCTATTTTGGTCAAAGACCTCCAAGGAAAGAGGCGTTCCACGCAGGCAGGGGGGGTTGGACATCAAGGGAAGGTCTGACAGACAGGTCAGTATAGTTTTCTGTGGAAGATCCCCCAAGCTAGGCTCATCTTCCTGATCCAAGTGACATATGACACCTTACCTTGTCCTGAAACCTCCACCAGGGGTTTGGTTCCGGAGAGACCTGCCCCCTTTGCAACATCATCAATGCTAGCCTCCAGCACATCCTGTCAGGCTGCAAGGTGGTGTTGCCCCAAGGCCGACACAGATGGCCACATGATGCAGAGCTAAAGAAGCTAACAGAGGTGGCATCCATGCAGACAGAATGCTAACATTCTATCCAAAAAATTCAAAATCAGGTGTTCCAATCACTTCCATGGCCACAGGTGTATAAAATCAAGCACCAAGGCATGCAGACTGTTTCTACAAACATTTGTGAAAGAATGGGTCGCTCTCAGGAGCTCAGTGAATTCCAGCGTGGTACTGTGATAGGATGTCACCTATGCAACAAGTCCAGTCAGGAAATTTCCTCACTCCTAAATATTCCACAGTCAACTGTCAGTGGTATTTTAACAAAGTCGAAGCGATTGGGAACAACAGCAACTCAGCCATGAAGTGGTAAGCCACATAAAATGATGGAGCGGGGTCAGCGGATGCTGATGTGCATAGTGCGCAGAGGTTGCCAACTTTCTGTTGATACAATGGCTACAGACCTCCAAACTTCACGTGGCCTTCAGGTTAGCTCAAGAAGAGTGTGTAGAGAGCTTCATGGAATGGGTTTCCATGGCCGAGCAGCTGCATCCAAGCCATACATCACCAGGTGCAATGCAAAGCATTAGATGCAGTAGTGTAAAGTACACTGCCACTGGACTCTAGAGCAATAGTGATGCGTTCTCTGGAGTGATGAATCACGTTGCTTTCATGATCCTTGTACTGATTGTTGAGTTTTCCTGTGTTTAATTGATGTATTTCATGTTTCTAATGTTAAGTTTGACTCCCTGTGATTCATGTTTAGCATTATTCCCTGTTTCATGTTTAGCATTGTTTCCTGTTTCATGTTTAGTTTTACTTCCTGTGTTTCATGTTTAGTTATTCTCTGTGTTTCATGTTTAGCATTGTTCCCTGTCTTTCATGTTTAGTGTTTCTCTCTGTGTTTCATGTTTAGTGTTACTCCCTGTGTATTTAAGTTTAGTGTTACTCCCTGTGTTTCATGTTTAGTTACTCCCTGTGTTTCATGTTTAGCATTATTCCCTATGTTTCATATTTAGCGTTACTCCCTGTGTTTCATGTTTAGTGTTACTCCCCATTTGCTTCCTTGCTCCCTCCTGGTGTCTCATGTTTGATTCTCCTCCTGGTCCAGTTTTCTTGTGTATCGTGAAGTCTTCCATGTTTCCTGTTTTATTTTGTAGTTGCTTTCCTTTGTGTTTGATTCTAGTTTTGCTTCCTGCTCCAGTTTCCCTCCTCTGTGATTACCCTCACTAGTTTCACCTGAGTCTCATTACCCACACCTGTCTCCCCTTGTTCAATCACTCCCTGTGTATTTAAGTTCTGTGTTTCTCCCTGTGCCTTGTCAGTTCGTCAAACGTCTTCCCGTGTGATCTTCTGTGATTCTCCTTGTGATTCTCCCCGTGCTTCTCCAGTGTTTTTGTTTCCTTCAGTGAGTTTTGATTCCTGGATTTATTTTGCAGTATGTCCTTTTGTTTCTTTGATTAAATCAGTTTTTCTTTATCTGCTTTTGGGTCCTTTGCTTTTTGTTTTTGGAATTTTTTGCCTGAACGTGACAGCTTCTCCATCTGGCAATCTGATGGATGAGTCTGGGTTTGATTCATTGTACAGTGTGGAACCATGCCACTATTCAAAATTAAAGAATTCTGTACAAACAAAGAGAGTTTCTCCAAAGAAATGCTATACCAGGCTTTTATTTTGAAAGCACAAACAGGAAGTCTACTCATAATATGTTTATCTTTCTTGTGACATATTGTACTGGTGTGGAAACTGAAAGCTTTACAAATGGTATAACTTTAGAGAACAACTTTGTTGTTTGTATTTTAGCTCATGGCAATCATCAGGGCTGTCAAAAAACAGACTGCAAACATATTCTGCAGATTTGGACATACATATTTGCTACAACAAGGTTAAAACAGCTCCATATTTTTCTTTTTCCAGTCCATTCTGGCCAATAACTATGCCGAAAAAATTGTCAAGACTTCAATTCTCTACATTCTACTCGCGTGAGAAATGCGCATCAAGCGTTTGAGAAGCAGCACTCATGCTGATAGTCTAAAATCCCTGACTTGTTAAAGGGGACATATTATGTAAAAATCACTTTTTCAGGACTTTCTAACAAAAATATGTTCCCCTGGACTGTCCACAATCCCCTCAAGTACCAGAAAGATCCATTCCCTCTCCCCCTCTCTTTCTCCATCTTTCAGAAAATGTGTGCTGAAACAAGCAATTCTCAGATTTTACTTCTAGTGACCTCACCAGGGGCCTAAGCACCCACACCCAGGTTTGGTTGGCCCTCCCCCACTTCGAGGAAAATTCTGCCCTCCAGTACTGATCCTCTCAGCTGAGAGCTGAGATGCTGGATAGCTCAGTGGGTTACCTTGCTGACTATCATCTAGGAGACTGATGGTTCTAATCCCAGTCTAAACTTTGGGGAAAAAGTGTCTGTAATGTCATGAGTGCTACATCCATGTCCTGAGAGGGGTGTGGTCAGGGGTGGAGTCAGACAGCGAATTTCCATTTAAAGCCACAAACACAGAAATGGCTCGTTCTGAGAAGGGCTGAAACGGGAGTTTTTAGACATGCAAAAATCCAATACGGGAGTGTTTTTTCAGCAACAAACTTCACAGGCGTGTTTTGGGACCTCTGAGAGCCATATAAATTTGTCTTAAAAGGGTAAAATATGTCACCTTTAACATAAAACAAATTGACAATCAAGTCATGTCGTGGCCAAGATGTACAACTCATGCGCCCGGTCTGAAATGGCCGTTAGCCGCAAGGTTAGCTTCAGTACTGCTTTGCTTTGTTGCATGAATGTCATGCACATAATACAGCATGAAGAACACACACAATAATGTAACTGGCAAATCACTGATAATAAAACAAGGCGGCAATAAATTTTGTCAGTGAAGGGGCACAGATAGTGGTTGGGTCATGCCTCACATATGCTGGCTGCCTGGGGTCAAATCCAGCCTGGGGCTCCTTTCCAGCATGTCTCTCCCCCATTCTCTCATCACTAGTTCTAACTCTATCCATTATCCTCCTCTCTGAAACTAAATGCATTAAAAGCCCAAAAATATATTTTACATAAAGAAAATCACAAACTGGACTGCAAGAAGTCCAATTATTTTTTGATGAACGATGAATAAATTATTATAGTGACACCTGCCCCTCACGTGGTAGAAATAAATACATTTCCAGCAACAGCCATGAAAGCACACAGCTGTACTTGTGTTGGCACTCCGCACAGAAGAGAAGGGCGAGTGAGAGGGAGGTCATTTAGATTCAAAGAGACACACCAAACTAAGCATTAAAGGCTGTTTAGAGTTGGTAAATACAGGGTCAAAAGCTTCCTCTTGTGCATGAACCATATTAGATTTAGACAACAGGATGCTGTGTTAAAGGGTGCGTCTCAAAACGCCAAACTGCCAAAACACTGCTCAGGCTCACTTACTTCCAGCTTAACGTATTTTCCATGACTGTTTTTATTTCTGCAGATGTTGCAGAAGGGTTTTGGTTGAGTAAAATAAACAAATATCATGAGGACGTTCTATAAAACATAAAAACACTGATAATACAGAAATACTCACTGAGATATGTTTTTCTTTCATCCTGTTGACTTAATTTATCCTAAAATTACTAAAACTTTAATCATACTGGGTCTATGGGGCAGTGTAGTACTTGGTTGGCTACATTCACACACGAGAAGCCAGAGGTGAAACTTTAATATCATGAGCTGACCGAAGAGTCTGTCCTCATGCAGTTGGCCCTGCCTGTCCCATTGTGCTGCTGTTTGTACTTGTATGAAGCCCTGCACCAATTTAGAGGAAGGCAAAAACCCTAGACAAGTTGGAAATCCATTCATGTCAAGCAGAAATGTGCAGGGACTAGCAATAAGAGTGTGCAGCACTAGAGGTGAATAAGCAAGACTCCCTGCTCCACATACACAGCCTGGGGTAACATTATAGATTAATCATGTTATGGGAGAGTGAGCACACGCTCCATCAGACTCTGAATATCAATGTGTGAATTGTTGACTATTCACATCATTATGTTTCCACATTATACCACAGTGAACCTTAGTGAAATAAGTCCTAGGTTATAAATATATAAATGATCATTAATACAGGTAAAGGATATTTGTGGGCTGAAACCCTGAAAGTGTGAGGTCTTTCTGTGGTAGCCAAAAACCTTGACAGATGCTGGAGTGGAGGTTTTGTCAGTTTTCCAGCCAAGGACAGAACTCTAGACTGCTCATGAATATCAGGCATGTTATGATCTGGTGCTGCCTCTGTACAGCTGAAGATCAGGACAAACCAAGGAAATGTGGTTGAAATAGTGAAATTGTATCAAAAAGTTTAGTTTCTTGTAAAGAACACAAAAACATTTGCATAATTCGTCATTCAGATAGTCAGAAAACTTTATGCATGAATATTTACTTTTGCGATTTAGACTAGTGGTTCTTATTTGGCGGGTTAAAGTAGAATGATCACTAGTGAGGCCTCCCAGAGGATCAGGAAATGCAGAGAAAATGCTGGTTGGCCTTCGTCGCAAAGCAGTGAAGTTCTCTGGGAGTTTTGAGGGGCAGGGTCCAAAATAATAAAGACCTTTTGGCTGTAATCAAAAAGATGAGGAGTGAATCTTTAGGCATTTGATATTTGAATTTGAATGCTCAATTTGGTTCTAAATGCACAATTTGACAGAAGTCCTCTTTGGGGGCCCCTTAGTGGACTAAATTTGGCAGAATATCCTCTTTGGTACATTCAACATTGATTAAATTTGACACAATATCCTCTTTGGTACCATCTCAGTGGACAAATTTTTGACAAAATATCCTCTTTGGTGCTCTCTAAGTGGTCTAAACTTGACCAGATGCCCTCTTCAGTGACTTCATGAAGACACAATTTGACAGAAGGCCCTCTTTAGTGCCCTTTAAATGGATGGAAATTTGACAGAAGCCTGCTTTGGTGCTCTTTAAGTGGACTAAATTTGACCAAATCCCCCTTTGTGTGCCATCTAAGTGAACTAAATTTGACAGAAGCCCTTTTTGGGTGGTCCTAAGTTGACTAAATTTGATAGAATATCCTCTTTTGTTTTCTCAACATTAAAGGGATACTTCAGGGATACTTGTCGGTGCAAGCTGTTTCTAGATCTGGGGGGACCGTTAAACCAGCTGCACCGCGAACACTGTGTTAGCAGATGGAATTTTTGCTTTCCCTCATCAAACTCATCAAATACACAATCCAACAACTCCAAAACGCTCTCGTGGACAAGACGTGACCTGCACATTCACCACGCTATGAAATAATCATGGAACATTACGAGATGGAAATTTTTTAAAGTTGAATGCAAAGCTGGAACTACACTCCAGACATGGCTGCTGCACTGTGTCACTCCGCCCAGTGGTTCACTCATGAAATAGTTCAGAGTATTTGCTTCATGTGTTGTAATGTAACATAATTATACGTTATTATTTCATAGCGTGGTGAATGTACAGGTCACAACTTGTCCACGAGAGCGTTTTGGAGTTGTTGGATTGTATATTTGATGAGTTTGATGAGGGAAAGCAAAAATTCCATCTGCTAACACAGTGTTCGCGGTGCAGCTGGTTTAACGGTCCCCCCAGATCTAAACACAGCTTGCACTGACAACTAAAGGAATCAAACCTATTACTAAGACTATAGGAATTATGGCAATGGGTGAATTTGCCAAAATGTTGAAGTATCCCTTTAACTAAATCCTACACAATATCCTCTTTTGTCAACATTAACTAAAGCTGACCAATATCCTCTTTTGTGCCCTCTTTGTGGACAAAACTGGATCAAATGCCCTTTTTGGTGACTTCAAGTGGACAAAATTTGACAGAATGCCCTCTTTGATGCCCTTTAAACCAGTTGTTCTCAATCGGTGGGTCGGGACCCAAAAGTGGGTTGCGGAGCAGTTTTCACTGGGTGGCGACTAGGTGTCTAAAAAAAGAAATGGTGGCAAAAGTCCTGAAGTCCTTATTGGACATGCATTGATACTTTTTATTTTGCCCAGTTTTACTGTAAAATTGGGTAAATCTAAGTGTTTTTCAATATTTCAACTAATGCATCTCCTCTTCTTACAATAAATGGCTATTTTTCCCATGATAATGAGGTAATTTCACAAGTTCTCTGGAAAACTGGCAAAAAAAATGACACATAATGATGGGCAAGGAGAATGTAAAAACTGTCAGTTTTGTCCTTTTTCTTTCAAATATCATCTGTTTTGGTCAAATTATGCTCCAAACTGCAACATATTCAATTAACTAAGCATTCGTTGTAAAAAAATTTTTTGGAAACTTGGGTTGCGATCTGTCGTAATACAGACTGATGGGTCCTGAGGCTGGACCAGTTAAGAATAACTGCTTTAACCTAAATGGATGGAAATTTGACAGAAGGCTGCTTTGGTGGCCTCTACATGGACTAAATTTTGACCAGATACCCTCTTTGGTGACTTCAGGTGGACACAGTTTGACAGAATGCCCTCTTTTGTGCCCTTTAAAAGGATGGAAACTTGACAGAAGCCCGCTTTTGTGTCCCCTTAGTGGACAAAATTTGACAACGTGCCTCTTAGGTCTCCCCCTTCAAGGTCTTATCCACTCTGATGGTATCCTAGGGGGCTCTTGGTCAAATTTTTTCCACTTAGAGGGTGCCAAAGAGGGCATTTTGGTATCATCATTTTGTTGGCATCAGAGAGGGCACTTTCACAAGTCAAAGCTGGAAAACTGCCCATGTCCAGATTTTCTAAGGTCAGATTCTGCATTATAATAGAGAATAACATTTTTAGATAAAGAGATTGTCTTTATGATACCATCTAGGGACTGAGTCCAAACCCATCTGCAACCCTTTATTTTTATCTTCTTGTCTCTTTTCATCCCGACAAAGAACTAATGTGAAGAAACAAACCAAAATGCTCTCCATAGCCCACAGAATTGGGCTGGCTATAATCTTTTGTAGTTGAAATGTAAAAGAGCTTGTCCCTGCTGGATTCATTGTTTGAGTCTGACTGTAGCAAGCTGTGAAAAAAAACAGCTCCTCTGTTTCCTTTCTTTCTCCCTTAGCATGTGCCTCATCATCATGTCGATGTCCAACTGGGAGAAAAGGATTTTCGTTACTCTGATTAAAAATAAAAGAAGGGCTTTTACAGCAGATGTGGTTAGGACTTGCTCTCTTTTCCCCCACAATTCTTTGTTTACACTGTTCTTTAGGGAAACCATACAGTGATAGGACAGTGTTTTACCTATGTGTGTGTGTGTGTGTGTGTGTCTGTCCACCTGTCTGTGAGAAGAGACCAAAATTAGCAGCAATTTTAAACATCTGTGTGTAATAAATTTGCCTTTCATTTGGAAAATAAGGCTGTGAATTCATAATGAAATTAAAAAGAAGTGAATCAACCAACTCAGCCTCATTATTATCCAGCATTAGCAGAATCTGCAAAGCTGTAATTTTGCCTGCAGAGATGTTTACAATTTATACGCCTAATAGCAACCATTCAGCCATTTGTTTTGTGTGCCCCAAGCAGCGCTATTGAACCCACAGTCTGTGTCAGCTACATTTCACTCCAGCTGTGCCTGCTAGACAGTCATTAGTGGACGAGCTTGTTTAGAGCGGGGCTACTGAGCACAGAAAGAACCAGGAATCTACCTGCAGATGTATTCTCTGCAAATTATCACAGCAACCAAAAACATTTGATTATTTAAAGGACTTAAAAGCAGGTCAAAGAAGTCGTTATTAACCTTAGAACTGAAGGGAGACAAGCAAAGGTAACATGAGTACACAAAGCGTGGTGAGAAAAACACTGAAGCCCTGTCTGGAATTTTAAAAAGCTCCACCACCACTGCTAGGCAAACATCTATTATTCCAATTATCCACATTTTGTAGCTGCAGAGCATGAAAACAAAACCTCAAAATTATGTTTCCCGACAAACACTTATGAAAGTTCTCCATTTCTGTGGCCATTATGCAAAATAAAAGAATCTAAAGGCACTGTACAAATTACTTTAATGGCAGCAGACTGTGGTCTAGCAGCTGTATGTATAAAATATCCCCATGCAAATGTTGTACTCTCTCTTTTGCAGTCAAATCAACAGAGAAAAGTTAGTACACACTTGTGATCATTACAATTATGGACTAAACATAAATAAATGCTAAGATATCATGGTAGTAGGAGGGACACACACTGATTTCTAGACCTAGCTCCAGACTTTATAAATGTATTTCTGACTCTTTTATAATTCTAAACAACAGGGGAAAAATCAACCGCTTTGTTTGTAATTATTCAGGTCAATCACAACCATCCTGAGGGGCTCCATTCAATGAACAACTGAGAGATTCCTTTTTAAATAGGGCTAAAAGGGACTCATGGCATCAAATGTATAAACAACAGAACTTCAAGGTAAGCCACTGCTGAGTGGGGTTGACACAAACAAGCAAAACAACAGGCAGCCATGGATAAAACGCCAACTTATTGGTAAAAGACTCTGGGAACTATTCTGAATAACAAATCTGCAACAATTTCAGCTTATATTTACTTAACCCTTGTATGGTGTTCCAGTCTTTGGGACCCGTTTTCATTTTTTTATTAAAAGAAAAATGATATAAGTAATTATTTTTTCAAATTCAGACTCATTGGCCTTGGCTCATTTTCTGTGAAGAACATATATTTTAGAACACATTTTCAATGACCACACACTTTATACCCCCCCACACATTTGTATTACATACAGGATGTTCGGGTCCAGTGGACCCAGGGCTAAAAAAAGGGAGAAAATTGGAGGTCCTGTGTGCCTTCTCTCTGACTACCTCCTTTCTGGGCCTACTGTGTGTGTGTGTGTGTGTGTGTAGTATAGATTGACAGAGAGTGTGTGAGCGTGAACTTTGTGTTTCTGCCCCTGCCATTCCTGCACCAATCCTTGCAAAGCAGATGGATATGCCCGTTTCTGTGTTTCTCACTGGTGAATCCATCTTGCAAAGCTCTGAACAGTTTGGGCCCAGTTAGAAAGTGACAGGACCAATCAGTGACGAGGGGCAGTACTTCCAGGCGCGGCGGAGTCGTGACATAAGCAAACAGCAACAAGAGGCCGGTACAGTTATGGCGGAAGAGATGAGCATGGATGCTGCTAAAGCGCCAGTTTTATCAGAACTTGACGACATTTCTTAGTTAAAAGAAGAACAAAGATTAGCAGTGAGTTGTTTTCTTTTCAAAAACCACAAAAGTCGAGTACTGACATGCCGACAGTCACCATGGTTCACGTTATTCCTCGGTAGCTGCATACACGCACCTCGGTCACGGCTACGTCACATGTTTTGTTGCTCTGATTGGCCCGTAAAGATGTGACAGACAGAACGTTCACCCAATCATACTCTGAGTTTTTATTCAAAGGCTCTGCCCTTTAAAAAACTCTGCCCCCCGTGTTGTATAGGCAGTATGATAAGGCAGTCTGTTCAGTGGGGCTGTGTTGTCTAGACTGACATGGTCACTGTATGCGTTCAGTTTCTGTTGTGTAAACTAACCTGAATGCATAAAATTTCTGTTGAAGTTCAAATAAATGAAAATCAATAGTTATGGAAAATTTGGCTTCATTTGTAAATTTGTTGAATTTTTTCCTCTCATATCTTGATTATATTACATTTTATTAAAAAACAAACTAAAAACGAAAAGCACTTTAATTCATAAATGTGATCTAACAAAGGCAACAGGCAAAGATTAAACATAAATGCTTTTTTATATTGCTTGTAATTCGGATGCAGCAAACATCTGTTGATTATTTTAACACAAAATTGTTTGATTATGTTGAATTAAAAACCCACGGATGCAGTGGGTCCACTAGACCCACGACCACTGGCTGAATAACAAAAATATGAACACCACTCAAGGGTTAAAAGAAAAACATTTTAACCCAAGAGGAACAAGGGAGAAAAGCATCACAGTTCAAAAATAATATACATGTGCCAGATCAGATCTACATATTATGCCAAATTCTATAATAATAAACCATCAATGTAAGCATATCATTTTCATGTTTAAAATTATGTCTCCTTTCCAGTCTCCAGTCTCATGTTATTCTCATTAATCTACACTCAGTACTCCATCATTGCACAGTGAAAACAGACCTAGAGAAATTTTTGAAAATGCATCAAAAATAATAAAAAAAAAAAAACTAAAATATCTCATTGCTATAAGTATTCAGACCCTTTGCAAAAACACTTTAAATTCAATTCAGGTTCTTCCTATTTCTCTCTCCTTTTGCTGAGATGTTTAAACACCTTGATTGGAGTCCACCTGTGGACTTG
Organism: Cheilinus undulatus; assembly: GCF_018320785.1. Taxonomy (NCBI): domain Eukaryota; kingdom Metazoa; phylum Chordata; class Actinopteri; order Labriformes; family Labridae; genus Cheilinus; species Cheilinus undulatus. The sequence goes on along the minus strand of NC_054870.1, from coordinate 29,695,526 downwards.
ATTGGACATGAATTGGAAAGGCACACACCTCTCTATAGAAGGCCTCATTGCTGACAATGCATATAAGAGCAAAAACCAAGCTATGAGGTCAAAGGAACAGCCTGCAGAGCTCAGAGACAGGACTGTTTAAAAGCACAGATATGGAGAAGACTACAAAAAATGTCTGTTGCACTGAAGCATTAGAAAAAGCCTACAGAAATCTGTTTCAGTCAGTGACAGTCTTTTTATATATTTTACCATTTTATTGTAAAATGTTAATCCAATTTTACTTGGCGGAGAAGACTCAAAAGATGGTCCCTGGGTGAGTCCTTTAGCATGCTTCGACTGTCCAGGGAGGCAGTAATCTCAATATGAGGGTACAACAAGCTTTATGCTATAAAAGAGGAGGCTGGGGTGTTGGAGGTAAAGTTTTGCCAGCAGCAGCAGCAGCAGCAGCAGTGTGGAGCATCAGCATTATTTCAAGCAGAGATTAGTGGGAAGTTCATCATATTTAAATGGACCTCTGTGTTGAGAGAAAGAGTGTGATTGGCTCTGGGAGCTGCAGGCGATCAGCTGGCCTTCAGCTGATCATGGCTGGGCAGATGACTACCGTGTCCTGCATGAACTAGCGCTGAGCTTCATACCTTGAATCATTCTACTTCTCTGGTCACTTGTAATGGCAGTTTGTATTTTATGTTACTTTAGAGAAGGAAACATCAGTGTCTGCAGTGAAAATATTATTGGCTCTAATGGATTATCTTTAGCTGGAACTATTTCCCCCAGATGATGAACAGATTCTAATGTTAAAAAAGGGAACGATGACTTGCCCGATGACTGGACATGATGTCCTGATAAAGACTCTTGGAGTCGAAACGTATAGATATCCCTGTTTGACAACAGAGGGCCTCAGATTCTCAGTTCTGCCTGCCATCTACACTATGGACTCTTTTCGAAAGTTATCCGCCAAGTCTTTGTTCCTTTTTTAACCTGTTAAGCCTTAGCCTCTTTTATTAGGCTACTGCTCGAAATTTACAGTCCATCTTTAAATGAGTATAACTCTGGAACTACAAGTTCTATTTGAATGATCAAGGCACAATAATGAAGAGGGCACTTGTGAAATTTGTTCAGAAGTGTAAATATGTGTACATATGATACTGGATCAGAGAAAATCAAATTGGCAAATGAAAATTTTCATTTTTGCCTAATTTTTTTTTTTTTTTTTGTAATTTTAGCATATATATCCATTTAGCATATAGAAATAATGCAGTTGAAGTCCAAAAATCTCCAGTTGGCCAAAGCACTACGTCTTGACATTACCTCTTTCAACTTTCATGCCACTAGAGGGTTACTAGGACAAATAAGGGAAATTTTAGTAAAAAAATATCCAGGCGAAATCCCCTCTTGTGTCATTTCGGCACAGTTTCACTCAATTTTGCACTATGCCATTTGAAAAATCTCAGGTATTATTTTTCTTTTTTTTTTAACTCATATGCCATTATAGGTGGTCTCTGTATCATGGAATTCTTTTTTTCCTCAAACCAATCAGACCCTCATATGGTTCCCTTTCAAAGAAAGTCTTACAAAGTAACAAAAGTTTGACACCAAGAGGAGCAGATTTATTTTCAATGGCACAAAAAAAAACACAAAATAAAGTGCAGAGAACTAAAAGAAACTGTTGAAACAAATGGAAACTGTACAAACATGACCAGAATTTTTACAGCAGAGGCTGGGCTCTCAAATGAGACCATGTTTGTGTCTGTAGTACCAGGCACCATCCTATAGGGGGCGGAAATGTCTGGCTACATAGCACTACAACCACTTTGATATTTGGTCATTGATTTGAGTCCTTTTTGAGTTGGATGTGGTGTAGGTAAAAATGGGTTATTTGGGCTTGTAGCTGAGCTTCTTCTGTTTATTTGATGTCTAACATGACTATTTTTGTGCAAAAATAGAGTGCACAGAGCAAATTTGGTCTCGCTAGGGCTTAAGAGGTTAAAGTCTAGGAAGATATTGGTGAATTAGGCTAAATGTTTGTTTGTTGGGGAGGCAAGTCATAGTACACCAAATCTCTGCAAAGTAAACAAACATTAAGCTTTTAAAAGGTGAAAGGAAGGAAAATGTGACATTTTTAGCGTGTATTTTTCTGTCTTGTAAATTATTGTTGGTCCACATAGTGATGGGGACAATGGAATACTACAAAAGACAGTACACATCCTGTGAGCCACATTGCACTTCTCCTTGCAATCATGCATTTTTTTATGCTCATAACAAAGTCAATGTTGGGCTTCAGCGCTTTTGTAAAGATGTGTTTGTCTGCCATTTTCCCCACTCCATTTTCACTCTCTCTCATGCTGTCCCAATCTCACTCTTTTTCCTCTCATGTGCTCTCCTCCACAGACCTGCTAGAAAGATCTTTCTCTCTCACACACTGTGCTTAAGAGGTAGAGATGACAAGACTCTTAGTATTCAGCTCAGTTCCTCGTGTTCTTTTAAACTCTATGGGGTTCCTCCCTTCCTTTTAGCCCTGAGCCTACTTTTAAGAAGTTAAAGCCTGGGGCCTAATGACAAAATCTAACACAATAAGTGTTACTATTATGAAACCAAATTGGATTCCTTTCAGTTTGCCCTAAATGAATGCTTCCCACTCTAAGGCTCATCCTAAGGTATGAGAGTTCCTGTGAAGAAATCTCCTTTTGCAGTTGGTTACAGCTCACAGAAAGATCGATGACCTTAGCTGGTAAATCTGCCGTTTCTATACTGAAAATGAGTGGAAGTATGCCCCATTTCCTTGTTTAAAAGCAGATACGATATGAAAAAATCCCTGCATTGAAAATTACACCCTCCCATTTGGGTAATTATCCTTCAAATTTGAGCTAAATAACAGAATATCCTGGTGACATCTGATTAATTAGAATGGGATTTAATAGACCTAGCTAGGCTCTATTGGATTAATTAATTGGCAGATGATATAGTTTTGCATTGCAGGCCTATTACATTTACTGTCACACTGCATTTCATGACAAGGTGCCAACTGATCCATCCAGCGACACAAACATGATTGGAGTTGGATATTATTGTGCTGCAGGAGGCCTTACATCATTTTAAATGCAGGCTGCTCGGACTTTACAGTAATGACAGAGTCATGAACAGCCTGATAAATGCACATTAACGGGTGCAGCCGTCAGTCACATGCAGTAAAGGGGGTTCCCCTGCAGATAGGAGTGACCGTTCACTGACAGCATGCAGGTTCAGCACAGTAGCATTTCACTCCTCTTTCATCTTCATAGAGGTTTCCTCTGTCATGTATAAATGGGTGAGTGAGACTGAAGGTAGAGCTTTGAAACTGCAGCTTGGGTTTAGGGATGTCACAGTGCCACAGATTGAAGCTTTGATACAACACAAGCAAAGTTAAAATTCAAGGTAAGATTCAGACATTTGATCCTGAGGGATTTGTGTTGGAGAAAAAGATGCCACATAAAAATCAGAGAATAGACAAATCTGTTTAGACACCACAGCAACAGAGATAAAGGTCATCCGATACACCACAGTCTCTTGTTTTTAATTGCCTTCAATTGCAAGCAAATTGCTTCACACTGCATAGACCAAAACATGGGCAACATGTTAATGCAGTAGCATTGCCAATGTTTTTGTTCAATTTAGATAGCATGACCTCCTCCATTCTGTAACGTGTATGCAGTATCCACTATTCACCTGTAGCACGGCCCACTCTACCTACTGCATTTGTCTTTCAACTTCCTCTCTAACATCTTTCAGTTATCGTAGCATCCTCACACAGACCATATAATAATTTTAAGAAGAAATAAATATATATAATGAAAATACTATGTTATACACAGTTGCAAAAAATCACATCTAATAACTCACAGAGAATAAGACTGTTGCTGTAGCAGCCACCAGAAGTCAAAACAATCAGGAAGTAAGAGCTCTGTGTTTTCACAAAACAGAAGATGAACAGAGCCAAGCAGCCTCTGCCATCTTTTTAGGTGTCTCTGGTTCCCAGAGGAATTTCGCTATAGGTTGTTTGCAATTACATGATCCCAATGCTCCGTTGGGGTCAGGAAGTAAGGGACAGCCGTTAAGAGTTAATGGGAATGGGGGACAGTTGGTACTTTAATGCTCTAAATGGACTTGTATGCTACAATTATCATCAGAAAATTTCTACAAGATCCCCGCACTTTACCAAAAAGCAATTTGTACTACAATTCAACGGATTTACGATCAATATCACAAATTAGTCCAGCATACCTCCAAGCATCTAGTCAGATAAAGGGAGACAAGTTTTTAGGAGTTGTACCTTTAACATACAAAAAAAAAGAAAACATTGTTTTGTCACAAAAATGCTTTTAAGTGAAACAGTGATGTTTTATTAACCAAATAAACCCTTTTGGGGCAAGAGACTGAGAACTATAAAGAGGTTCAGACATCAGCTGAGGAAACACGGGTCAATCACAGTCAACTGCTATTCATTTTACTCTTTGTAAAGACGTTTTTTTAAGTTTTCAAGTCATTTTTGACTTTTTTTTTTTTTTTGCCTCAATCAGCTCTTCATGATGCTGGCTACCTCTGACACATTTGTGGCCATATCAGTGTTCATTTAATCAACTAAAACTATGACTAAAAATGCTCTGATAATTCGTGAATTACTCCAGACGTCAGTGTTTGGTGTGTTACATTTGCACGGGATAACTGAAGCCTGTATTCTAAGTTATAGAGATTTCCTAAGGAAAACATGAAGGTGTTGCATTGTTGCAGCAATGAAAATACATAGTGGATTTTTATTTCTGAAATTCAAACAAAAATGCACATTGCATTCTTTAGGTGGTATTTCCCTCATGTGTCCTATAAGGACTGTTAACAAGAGTTCATAAAAGACAACAAAATCTGTCCATAACTGATGTGATGTATCTCCCCTAACTTCCATTACCCATTGAGGTTGTGTAAGTCAGACACAACCCTGGCCATGCTCTGGATGTCCACACCTGTAGGGTGGAGTAAGGGGTGAATTTGGCAAGTGAGTGCAGCCTAGGGTACAGTCTGGGTAAGGAAGCATGTTACTGGAAGCTGCTGTTCTGCAGCTATGTCTCATTCATATTTGGTGCTTCTGGATTGAGGAAAACTACTTTAAAAAGGCCTTTCTTGTTAGCACTGCTAGCAATCCCAGAATACTTTACAGGTATCTCACTGCATTAACTGGAAGGGATTCTTTTAACAGCTGTTTTTCCCTCTCTGTGGGAAATTAATTTATGGACCTGTTCAGTAAATACACCTCATGAAGTGCATTTTGTTTATTGAACAGGGCCCTTAATTCTAATCTTTCATTATTATTTTGATTGAAAGCCATCCTTGTATACAGCCAATGGATTGGTTGGACTCCATTAAGCAAATCCATCTTGAAAAGCTCCAATCCACAACGTCTGTGCCAAGCCAAATATGGCTCAGACCAATCAGTGTCATTTGAGGAGAACAAGGCCGTAGCAATGGGCAGGGATTAGTCATACTGTGGGATGTTAGCAATGGCTGCCTCCAGTGAAGGGGTTAGCTTGGATTTAGCTATGGTATCCTGGCAGTTTTATCAGACCTGGACCACAATTCTTAAAAGCAAAGAATCACACTGAAAGCTTCTCATGAAGAAAAAGGTATTTTTGCTTTTCTGTCTAACCCTAACCCTCTGCTTCAGCATAAGTTTGTGTTGTTACCATTACACAGGAGGGTTAGGGGAGTTGTACTATAAACTGGTAGCCATTAGCCCAGACTTAGCTTTAGTATAGCAGTATTTTTATCAGAACTGGGTCACATCTCTATTAAAACAAAAGCTTCAAAAGCTTATCTTAGCAGAGAAGATGTTTTTGCACGTGCCTCCATAGGTTTTGTCATAAATTTTAGGCACCACTGAGCTCTACCATTCTTTATGGCAGTGTTAGCCTGCAGAGCTCAGGTTTGTGCTAGAGGTGTACATGTCCACTATCTCATTTTGTCTTATGATGGATGTGAAGTATATCCATGCAATGGATTTACAAAAACAGTATAGCATATCAGGGTAATTGAGAACCCCCTAGTGATGGAATTTTAATAGTGTGCATTTAAACTGAAACTTGAATAAGTCAGAATTTTAATAAATAATAATAATAACAAATAAATGAGGCCTTTCCCAGAAAACACACAAAAAATGGTAGACAAATGTAGTCTATGTTTTGGTTGACTCCAACATAGGAAAGGTGTAGGGGATATTAAACAATTAAAAAAGTCTGTGCTGTTATCACCAATAAGTTTAAATTCTAAGGAAAAAGTGATGTCACTGGTGTGTATCTTGTCTAAAGCATACTGTCAGCTCACTCCTCTTGAGTCCAGGAATAGCTGCTATCTTTACGTTGGTCTGTATGCAGGACTACAGGGAAACAGGCGTGATTTTAGATGTACTGCTGCTAATAAAACAGATTTAAACATAGCAAGTGTCCACAGGTGACTTGTGTTTCTGGCCAACCTGGGGCTTTTTTGCAGGCGAGTAATATTTTATTTTGTCTCACTGTCTAACTTAGCTGCAGGCAACACGCCTCTCTCTGACAGATGATAACAGCACTTACTCACAATGGCTGTGACAGGGAAATTGTGTGTGTGTGGATATGGGCAGGGAAAATGTGAGTTTGTTCAAGCTTGTGCATTTTTCATTTATACTTTCACCGGGGGGAATATTCGATTCTAAAAGGCCTCTGCTATGTTGATTAAATTTGTTTAAAGTGCAGTTTAACTGGAGAGCCGTGACAACTGTTTGATCACCATACTGAATAAATACTTTGGTGAGATCTGAGTGTTCAGTTTAAGCTACAGGGTGACACATAATCAATGGCATAAATTGGTTTTCATTTTCTTTAAAGTGGCTAAATTAGCCTTAGCCTAACCCCAAAGCTCCTGGAGAGATCTGATTAAAAATATGTTTATTCTTGATATCTAATGCAGCAAGGAATGAAAAAATCATTATTTTACAACAGATCAGTTCTGTAGATATTGAAGGAAAACAAATGTCCTGAAACATGCTGTGAGGATTTTTTTTCTCTTTCATTATTTAGTAGTTGGGAGAATGCAGTGTGGATGTTGCTAAGCAGCAAGAGAAACAGTCCAAAAGGTCTACTTTTTTCAAACACCTTCCTCAGTTTTAACCCTTAAAAAGCCTCCTGCTTTGCTGCTTGTGATGGTAATGGATTCTGTGTGTGAATGGGGGTCGCAGCATCTTTAACCACTCTCGTACTGCCATGCTTTAGAGTTATCACGCTTTGGAGCGTATTCTCTAGAACACAGGTGTCAAACTCAAGGCCCGTGGAACAGTTAAATACGGCCCGCAAGATGATCTCATATTTCTGTTATAACAGGCCCGTCAGTTTGAGGTCTGCAGATTTCCTCAAGTATTAAAATGTGAACCTATCCTTGGTAAACCACAAAATCTGAAAAAGAAAGGAGTAAAAATATTTAGATAAGAAGTCTGGAATGTGGGAAAAGAAATTAATTTGTGTTTTAATTTCACATTTCCAATTTAGCATTTCACAATTAGAACTCAAACTTAGGATTTTGACTTTTAATTTCATACTTTGAGCATTTCAACTCGTAATTTTAAATTCTCATAAAATATTTTGAGCTTTAAGATTAATAGTTCTAATTGTTAAGTCATATTTTGACCTTTCTAACCAATTATTTTGTATTGTACCTCATATTTTCAACTCCAAGCTGTGGCTTCATAATCCGAAAGTTTGACCTTTTAGACTCACAATTTAAAATTTTGAATCATATTTTGACTTTTAAATTCATGATTGCAAATTTTATTTCATATTTTGACCTTTTAAACTCACGATTTTGACTTTCTTTCTAATATATTTGCCATAAAAAAACATTATTTTTTAATTTCAATTTCATGTTTTGACCTTTTTGAACTGATAAATTTACTTTTCTAGACTGTGAGCCTTTAAACTTATCTGTTCAACGTTTTAAATGTCAAAATCGTTTATCATCAGTACTACGTAGTTTTATATATATATATATATATATATATACATATATTTATATTTTATAACCAGTGAAACAAAGTTGACAGTTTAAGGTTCAAAAGGAGACGCTGTTAGGCCCTCAGGTTAGTCCTGAATCCAGAATCCAACCCCTGCTGTGATTGAGTTTGACACCCCTCCCATTTTACCTTTCTTCTCTGTGTTAGTGTGTGAGGGAAAAGGCACCAGTCTGGACCCTTGCTGTTTCACAAGCACACACACAAACACATGGACACAGTCTCCAGACAGCCGTCGTCTCTCGCTGGTTGAATCACAACTAGTCTGCTGAGGCCCACAGTACAAACAGGTGAATCGCTAGCAGAATCATGAGTGTGCAGACATATACACCTTGTTGGGTTTAATTGGTACACCAAGGCATAAAGGTGGTTTGATGACAGCTGCATGTAGATGAGCTGCTTATTACTGCTGCATGTGGAAACCCTCTGACTCCAATTTACGTAATTTTTCTTGATGCTGTTGAAGGGCGATAACCACCAGGTCCCCCTAGGGGCACTGTAATGAACAATGAATCTGAAAACCACATTAAAATAAATGAGTCTGTTGCATCACACTCAGTACCACATCTCTTATATCTGTACATTGACAAAGAAGTTTTATGAAATGTTGTGCAAGTGTGTCATTTCTATTTATGCTTTATATAGACATGCAGATGGTATGCACAGTCACTGGATGTCTCTGGTTTGCAGAGCTGTGATTTGTGGTACAGAGTGGGAAAGGCCCCAAACACAGATGGTGACAGTAAATCTGAAGCAATGCTCTCTGCATTTGATGGCGGACTTGCAGGAAGTGGTGAGTAGGCATGAAAGCAAACTGGTTAGATTTGCTGACTGGAGAATGCGACCAATAGTTGGAACCTGCTGGAACTGTATACAATCTCTGTGGCCTGCTTGCTCCACAGGTTTCATCTGGATAGAAATGATCTACTTTGTTTATTAAAGATCAGTTAAACAGAGCCCTCAGTTCAAAACAACAAGTAAGGAATGGTGTGGCGGATTGCTGCGGGGTCTCTACTCATTGTGGAAAAGTCTGGTAGGGCCACACTATTAAGTAGTTATGGGTGGGGGTTGAGTTATGTAGGGTGGTACAGAACATGCAGCTGATGGCAGAAAATGATTATAATCCATCACAAGTAAAACACAAAAAACATAAATGACTTAAAAAACAGAATGGCAGCTATTGAAGCAGTTCACACTTCCTTAAATAGCAGTCTTTGATGTAACATCCTGGTTTCCATGGCAACTGACAAACAAGACAGACTTCTACAGTCGTACAAGAGTTTTGCTTGCCCTGAAAACTTTGGGGGTAATGTAACATTCAGCTTAAAACATTTATAACAAGGGAGTAGCCATTTGTATAAATGAGTAGATATATCACTGTAAAATTCTCCACATTGTAAGGTTTGCCAAATCTAAACTAGTGCTTAAATAGGACTTCACAGTGTTCAAAATCCACATAAACTGAAAGATCCTTTAATTTTACGTGTTATTCAATGTGCCGTATTGATACTATCTGCTGAATTATTTTTCACAGTCTCGACCTTTACTACTTTGTCACTAAAGCAATACAGTATACAAGTGCAAAATATATATTTCCACATTTAAAATACCATCTACATTGACAACAGGTTGCATTGTTTGATCAATTTAGTAGTTTTATATAGTCCTACTTTTTGGTTCAGTTGAATACTTAGGTCTTATGGGATAGAGGTGAGAAATTCCACCAGTTAGAACATAACTAAGAGAGGCTTCTTCAAGGATCAGAAGCCAAACTTCTGTTACTTTTAGCTTTTTTATTCACATGGATACTTTGGATTTATTGGATGTTTTGCTTGGGCAAACTCTATAAACTCTTTTACACCAAACTTTGGACTTCTCCAGAAATGTCGTTGAGCATTTTTTAAAACTCTAATATTTTCCTGTCAAGTTGTTTTTTACTTCGTATAGTTGTAAAACTCCAGTTTCTGATCTGGTAGTAGGCAGGCAAGCTGGTCAAGGGAACGACACACCAAGCAAACAGGCAGTTAGAAGCTGATATGCAACATGCTGTGAACTCAGATCCATGTGTGTGCCTGTCTAAATCACACATGTCCTAACTTGATCCTGCATCTTCCTCCACTACTGACCTCATCTGCCATTGCTCAGCTCTCACGGTACCTTCCCCCTGGCTAGGTCACCAGTCACCACACTGCTGAACAAAAAACAATTAAAGTAGCAAAAACATCTTTCCATTCTAATCCATTTTTGTAAATTTTAGTCTGTCATCAACCTCCCCCAAAGTAATTTCATTTGAGTCATTTTAGATGTTTTTTATGAATAAAATTAGAGATATTAGATATCAGATCCCCCCCCCACCCAGACCATGCCTTGGAAAAATCTCACAGATATCAATATTATATACGGCAATATACAGCAGTTTTACCCAATATCCATGCCAATTTTATCTGATATTTTATCTCATATGAATTCAACTACAAGCAGCCTAGACCCATATACCAACCATTTGCAGATGTTTTAGACACATTATCAGCTCCTTTATAACTGATCACTTTCTGTCTGCTTTTAAACATAACTCAGTCCAGGTTCCTCAAGGATCCTGAATCTTTTTTTCAGAGCTCTCACTTTAATCCAAAGTTTTAGAAAATGAAGCTTTTACTCAAATTATTCAGGTTTTCAAAGCAGAAGGACATCTTTGAGAAATGTAGGCAAGTTTTGAACAAATTACAAAAACTGCCCCCTCAGAGGGAACAAGCGACCTTCTTTTCGCTACTGAGTACACAGCACAAATCTATTTCAAGTGGGTCATGCCATGGTAACGAAATGCCTCGCTAGGGCACTGCTCTTAGTTGGTTTTATTCCTGTCTCCTGGACAGAACATCTGCAGTCACCATAGGCAACCACTCATCCTCCATATTTTACCAGTTCTAAACCACAAGGTTCAATTTAAAGTCCACAATATTGGTCTACAACTAAGTGACTAAAATTCAGGAATGTTTTTGTTCAACTTTCCAAAGTGACACATGAATTGGATTAAAATTGACTTTAATCCAAGGTCTTCAAAAATCACTATCAAGGAAAGAGTTTATGAGTAGTTGCTGAATCTCTCATCTCCAACTGGTCCAGAACACAGCAGCTGGGTTTTTAGTAAATTACATAACTGATCACTTTAAAAGTGTGGGGTAGTGCAGGGTATACGTGGGAATTCGGAGTACAGGTGCATCTAAATAAATTATATTACTATGTACAAGTTAATTTCCCCCTGTAAATTAATCCAAAAATGTAATCTTCTGGAGTCATTGCACACTAATTGTTTTAATCTCGATGATTATGGCTTACAACTCATACAACATTAAAAATCCTAGATCTCAGGGTAGTAGAATTTTGTGGAAAAGTCCAATTTGTAAAGATTTATTGAGCTTTTATTCTCTCACTATGGTTAAGTTCACACAACCTTAATCACGGGGAAGACTGCCGCCTTAACAAATGCCCAGAAGGCAGTCTTTAGCATCCTCCACATGGAGGGTAATCCACAGAAGGTCACTGCTGAAAGGGTAGACTGTTCTCAGAGGCTATATCAAAGCATACTCATGGAAAGTTGACTGGAAGAGAACAGTGAGGCGAGAAAAGGAGTGCAATCGTCAGTGATGAGCTCAGCCTTCAGAGGACTGTTAAACAAAGCAGATTCAAGAACTCAAGACAGTGGCTCAGTAGCCACTTCACACAGATGGGCCGTTGCTCAGTGGTCCATAATCCCATTTTCAGATGAGAGAAAAGGTAGGTTTTTTTTTTTTGTTTGTTTGTTTTGTTTGTTTGTTTTTTTGTTTTTTTTCCATGTAAAAATGGTCCCAGAGCCTTAGCCTTAGGACAATCAGAGAGGCAGAGAATTCAAGGTATACTTGAAGTCCAGTGTGAAGTTTCCACAGTTAGTGATGGTTTGAGGTGATGTCATCTGCTGCTGTTGTTCCACTGTGCTTTATCAAGTCCACAGTCAATGCTGTCAGCCATCTACCTGGATATTTTGGAGCACCTCACGCTTCCATCTGCTGAGAAGCTGTATGTAGATACTGATTTCCTTTTCCAGAAGGACTTGGCACCTATCCACAGAGAAGCCAAAACTACCAGGAACTAGTTTGATGAACATGGTATTACTGTGGTTGATTGGTACACTACTCAGCTGACCTGAACCCAATAGAGAATCTCTATAGAAATGTTAGGAGGAAGATGAGAGACACCAAACTCAACAATACAGACGAGCTGAAGGCTGCTATCAGAGCAATCTGGGCTCCATAGACTCCCCAGCAGTGCCACAGACTGAATGGCTCCATGTCATGTCCCATAGATACAGTCATTTGTTCAAAATGAGCTCCAACCAATTACTGAGTGCTTAAATGAGCATCATTTTCCTGAAGGTCAACATTTTGGTATCATAAATCCTTTTCTTGGACTGATGCTGTGTGATTTTCTGATATTTTAAGACAGTGGATAGTTGATTTTATTATACTATAAGCTGCAGTCATCAGGAAAAAACATAAAACCTCTGATATTTTTACCCCTGTGCAGGATGAACCTAGAAAAAGTGGAAGTTTCACTTTTTGGATTAAATTACAGGAAACAAAAATCTCTTTATCATATTCTAATCTATGGAGATGCACCTGTATACCCAAGTTTTTTCTTTAGGGCCTCTCCACTTGGGAACAACCTGCCTGCAGAGATCAGGCTTGTGTCAATGAAATCACTCTTCAAAACTGACTTTTGCCAACTCGCTTTAGTGTGATTTCACTTTTTTTTTATTTGTTTATTTATTTAACCATTTATATCCCTCTTCTTTAATTCATGTTACTGCATCTGCACTTTATCTGTTTCTATCCCTCTGATGCCCTGTTCATATATCTTTTTATGTTTTAATCAATTCTTATTCATCTGTTTCATCTTCTTTTATCTTTGTTTCATCTCCACTCCTGTGATGTTGTCTTCTTATAATATACTTGAATTATTTGTATCATCTTTCATTGCTTTTTATTTATTTAGAACTTAAACTGCCTCTTGAGATGTGCTGGTTTTATCACTTCAATTCATTTTATTAGATCTGTTCTTGTTGATCTTTTGTGTTTGAATTTTGTAATTCCATCTTGTTTGACTTTTCTGGTCCTTTCTTTGTTTAGACTGACTGTTGATGTTTAAACTATTTTTCACTGAGCTTGAGCTGGTCCAGGACTCCAGAAAAGCACAGCACATCCAAACTAAGAAGATGGTATGTGGAATGAGGAGGAAGATAGAAGAGGAAGTTTCAGAAATTTGTAAGGATGATTAAGACTGGATATAGGTGCATCAGAAAGAAGGAATAGTTGAGCGGCATCAAGTAGAGAAGTGGGAAATGGCAGCATTTTAAAATCATGAAGTGCACTGAACAAAACTGTGTACAAGGGCCATATTGTTAGTTTTGTGTGTATTCTCTGCTAAAAGTCAAAGATGTTTTCTGTCAGCTCACCAAGAATTGTCCTTTGACTTTCTGTTCATGGTTTTATGGACTTTCCCAAAAGCAAACTATAAAGTGCATTGAACTTTGATTGCTCTCCTTTGTAGATGATGTGGTTTTGTTGGCTTCACCTGACCGTAACCTTCAACATACTCTAAAATGGTTAACAGAGGTTTCCAAAAAAGCCAAAACATCCATTTCTGAGGCCATAGTTCTAAGCTTAACACCTTGGATTGCTTACTCCAAGTCCAGAGTTGGTTTCTGCCTTTACTAAAAGGGTTCAAGTATCCCTGAGTCATGAACACAAGAGAGAGAGAAACCGAGCTTAAGGACAGGAGGCATATTTGTGGCCTTTTTGACAGCAATGTAGCCTTTAAACCGGGCCATTGCTGAATTTACTATGTCGACCTTCCAGTCAGCACCTACACCCATGATCATCGAAATGCAGCCGTAACAATGATCCTTGGTCAGGCGGCTGGTTCCACTGGAGGAGGGCTGGGAAGCTTCTTTGTAGCATCCCTTGAGATGGCTGATGTATCTCTGGGATTTTTAAATAATTCTTCCCAAGAGCTTTACCTGGAGAAACCCCCGAGAGTCTTCCAAATGGAAATGTTACTGCAGGGTGTAACTTCTGCTGAAACTTTACTTTCTGCTCTTGTTTTGCTCTTGTTAAGTAGCAAAGATTGAACGAATGAGTGGACAGTAAAAGCTAGGCTTTATTTAATGATATGCTTTGAAAATGTTGTTCTACATACTAGTGTTAAATGAAAAACAGACAAAGATGCCACTTAATTTTTTACTACTTTTTAAATTATTTTGACCAGACACAGCAGTGATATAAGAAGCTATCATGAAGGTCCCTTATGCTCCTTATGAAGCAAACATTCATGCAAACAAAGCCTATAACAAAGTTTTCAAGCCCTTGGATCTTTTACCCTTTACTGATTTTATGGTCAATATAATTTGGCTTTTTTGACAAAAAAAAGAAAACAACTTTAATGTCAAAGGGAAAATAGATTAGACTACAAAGTCTCACAATTAGTGAACTTTGTCTGGAAGGTCAGTATTAATGGCTACCATTACACCATGGACACAAAAGAACACTCCAGGCAACTCAGATAAAAGGTGATCAAAAAGTATAGTTGGGGGTGGAGAAAGAAATAATTCCAAGGCACTGAACATCCCCCAGAGTTCAGTTTAGATCCATCATCAAGAAATGGAAGGAGTAAGGCACATGTGTTAATCTGCCTAGATCAGAAACTGAGTGACCATGCAAGAAGGAGACTAGTGAGACTAGTGAGACAGGTCAACAAGACACCTATGACTACTCTGAAGGAGTTAAAAGCTTCAGCAGCTGAGATGGGAGAGACTCTGAATACAACAACTCTTGCCCGGGTTCTTCACAAGTCAAATCTTTATGTGAGAGTAGCAAAGAGAAAGCCACTGTTGAAGAAAACTCAGATTCAATCTGGACAAGAGTTCACCAAAAGGCATGTGGGAGTCTCCATGGTCAAGTGGAAGAAAGTTCTTTGGTCTGATGAGACCAGAATAGTGACACCCAACACTGCACGTCACCACAGACACCATCGCCATTCTAGAGCACAGTGGTGGCAGCATCATGCTGTGGGGATGTTTTTTGGCAGCTGACCCTGGAAGGCTTGTAAAGGTAGAGGGTAAAATGAATGTGAATTGAAAATTGCGGTGAGCAATCTAATTCAGTCTGCAAGAGAACTACAGCAGGAGTGTTCAGGAGTGGCTGAGTCAAAGCCCATCTGGCCAATCTGGGTGGTCTGAAAAGTGCTGTTCACACCCAATCCCCATGCAACCTGACAGAGCTTGAGCAGTTTTGCAAAGAAGAATGGAGTAAAATTGCAAGAGTGAAACCTATCCACATAGATATCTTCGAAATATCTTGTCAAGTAGTAGACAAAAATAATCCACCCCAACCCATACAACTCATGAAATCTGACTAAGGTGCTGTGGCATGACCTTTAACAGGTGTTCATGCTTGAAAACCCTCCAGTGTGGCTGAATTAAGTTTAATTTACTTTGATTACCTTTGTCCAATGTTAAAATTGTGTGATGATCTGAAACATTTAAGTGTGACAAATATGGACAGACTATAAAATAAGGAAAGGTGAAAATACTTTCTCACTGAGCTGTTTGTAGAATTAGCCTTTCATTTTCTTTAAAGTTTGACTCTAAAGATTTCTTTTGAGCATCACCATGACAGAGATAGTTTGGTATATCAGATAGATTGCCTAATTAGTAAAGAAACTTGGAGTTTATCCAAAAATAGTATTTGTACATTTAGGATAACATTGTTTTCTTTTCATTCAACATTGCACCCCTTCACACCACAGGCCCCAGTGCAGCAGCACTGCCTGCACAGTCTACAGCAACAATCCGGAGCGCACACAGTGAAAACACCCCCGTGTTTTTTTTGTTTTTGTTTTTTTTTGGGGGGGGGGATTTTTTCTACATGTTCTTTTTTTGATAGCTGCATCTGTGCTCACATTAGTCTCTACCCCACCATCTATTAGTTCACAAAGTAAAAAGCATACAAGAATAAGCCAATAAATTTGTCTTAAAGAATATTTACAAACCAAAATAAGCTGCTTAGGCTAGAGACACAAAGGTCATTCTTAATTTACTTAATCTCCAGGATCTTATTTCTAGTCTCCTTTAGTCTTATAACAAAGGAACTACCTTTATCAGCTACAAACATGTCTGAAGTCAGTTCACACCCTGGATTGATTTCCCAAACAGCTGGTGAGTGTAAGTGGCAGATCGCTAGATTGAAGCCAGATTGTTGGTCTTTGTCTGATTTCTGAAAACAAAGAGAAAATACCATTTGAGCTGAAGCAGTTTGGAAAATTGAACAACTGTCATTCACTACACTGCTGTGAGTGGAGTCTTTACAGCTTGTGGGAAAAATAGTTAGTTTGAAGAGGTCCAAAGGAGCAGATTTTGAACAGAACTACCAGTGTATTTTCTGTAGATGTTCGATTTGTTGTGAGTGTGGCATTTGGCATCTTGTGTATTTGTGTGTGGGTGTGGGTGCTATTGTGTGGGTGGGATTGTGTTTCCTCTTAACCAGAGCTCTTTGTTGAGATAAGTTGCGGCTCATTTGTTTTCTAAGCTTAAATCCCCAAAGAGATGTGAGCTGACCTTTCAAAAGACATGATGCTCTAGGTTCAAGAAACCACTGCCCCTCTGGGTTACTCCATGTTAGCAGTTGTAATGATTCAGTCTGCTAGTCCAAGTTGTAACACAGTGTGAGACATATTGAATTAGATGATATCCTTGTGCAACATTCATGGCCTTAATGCAGCTGTATGAAGCGAGGCAGAAAAATTAGACTAAATCTCCTTTTCCATTTGGAATTTAAAATTAAATGAGATGAGATAAAGTTTGAGCATGCCAATCTAAAACCAAATCTGATCTCCCTTTGCTCTATTATCTCAAATGAGTCTTATTTTCAGTACTGATTTAAACTCGTGAAATTTCCTCTGAGCTTAAAAGCAGAAATAACACTTTTCTTTTTATCTACGATTTACAGTGTGCTCAGATCACTTGGAAATGTAGGAGTTCAGCTCTAGGCGAAGAACTCCCAAGGAAGCAAGGTGTTACCAAGATGGCCCCACATTTGTTGGTATTGTATAAAATAGTGGCCAGGACACGTACAATCCAGCAGCACTTTGGAAAGGTGATAAAGAGGAAACCGATAAGAGAAAAACTAGTTCCTCCATGTGATGATGGTGCTTGCGAGAGCCAGAGATTGACTGCAGAGTTGTTTGAAAAACCAGAGGTAAAATTGCTCTCTCACTATTCCACTCTTCCCTCTAGCACCGCACAACTACCATCCCCACCTCCAGACCTGGCAATTCAGAGAGAAAAGCTGGTTAGTCTGGAGCGGTTGTCTACATGTGTGCGTGTTACCAGTAGCCTGTGCTTTCTTGCCGTCGTGCACATCTGCCAGAGAGTTTCATTATCCACTTGCTGATCCCCTACAGTAGCCAGATAGCCTGATCTCAGCATTAGTCTCCCAGACTCAAAAGGGGTGCAGCGAAGAGATCCCTTATGGTATAACGCGCTGAGCTCAGGCAATCAGAGGAGGGATATCCATCAAAGATCTGGCCGTGCAGTCTTGTGCAGCTCAGTGAGCCGATTTTTAGCCTCATAATGCTTTCCATATCATCACTCCATTAGAAGAGAGAGGTAAATACAGAAAGGAGCGAGAAGGATGTGGTGTTGGGGGTGAGGAGGAGGGAGGAAAAAGTGACAAATGAGACAGGGATCATTGATTTTTCCTTTAGAAGTGATCATTCAGTGCAGCAGAGCGTGTTTGGTGTTTTTAGAGCTTTTGAATGGTGCAACAATATAAGAAAGACCCCCAGGCCGAATGTCTAACTGCCAAGCCTTGAACAGAAAAGTCAATTATGTTCAGGATAGATCCAGTAGCATTTGTAAGAGAAGATTCCAGACCATTTAGAGTGGCATAAAAGGGACAAATATAGCCAGCTTTATTAGGAACAAGTGTTACCACGTGGTGACAACACTGAGATGCCATTACCAGGGACAGATGTTTTTAAAAGACTCCAAATGCTGCCTAGTCACCATTTACAATCTAATTAGGTATTTTAGGTATTTTATATATTTGGATTTAGTAAATCATGTCATGCATTCTATCTACCTGCATAATAAACAGTTCAAGAAATGACAGTGTCCACTCTCATGGTTCTGCACTTACCCTGAACCCTGAAGTCAGTCCGAGTTTCATCTGATCTGTTTTATTCTGAGTCAGGATATGAGGAAGGACACAAAGCAATTCTATTAAGTTTCACAGGCCTTTAAAATCCACTGTTTGGGCATTTACTGGAGATTCAATGAATATTTTGATAAGCCCACTCATTGCAGATATATACAATAAGCCTCATTTTCCAGATGGAGATTTTGATCCGTTCACTAATTAGAAATCACAATCCTTCAGAAATGACTGAATTAGGTGCTGTCAGAGCAAAAGATTAACTCTACATCCATTTAAAATTCTTCTTCTCCTTGTCAAGGCCATCCTGGCAGTAACAAATTGGGTACCAGGTGTCTTGTGGGCAGCAGACAGAACATGGAGGAGATAAGCACGGCCTCGCTTCCCTGCAAAAGGACACGGCAGATTATAAAAGAACTCATGCATATTCTGTAGGACCCATCGCTGCCTCTATCCTGAGAGGAGACAGCAACTGAATACTGTTTTTTCTTTTTTGTGTGTGTGCCACGACCGCCAGTGTTCCCCATTCCTCCCCTCACACACACACACACATACACCCCCCCCCCACACACACACACACAGACTCTTATATGTGGTCATAAATTCAGATTTCATGGCCGGGCTGTAGGGGTTATGCAGAGGGCTTGTAATTGTTCTGTTGCTGTCAGCCCATCATGGATATGAACACACAAATAATCATATAGAGTTTTCATGTTCTCATTAGCATGCCAGTCTGTCTTCCTGAATTAGCGGGTATACACTATGACTGTAATTTCCCCATCATTACCTATGTTGGTCTCAGTATGGTCACACTTCCTGACCCTGCTTTGGGAACCAAGAAGCATAAACACTTTATAAATAACTTAGATTATACTGTAACATGAAACCATTCTGTTCATTGCATGTTCAAAAAAGATTGTTATAAAATGTTCTAGTGTACATCACATCAGTAGATAGACTATACAGTCAAAAGTATTCCTAGCCTGACCATTACACAAATAGGGATTGTAATGACATTCTATTCAAATACATATACTTTCATAGGGATTTGGACCCCTTTTGCAACTGCAACAGCCTCCACCCTTAATGGAAGGAATTTCACAAGATCTGGGAGTGGTTTGTGGCAATCTGTGTCCATTAATTCTGTAGAGCATTTATAAGGTCAGGAACTGAGGTTGGACAGGCCTAGCTTGCAATCTCCATTCCAGTTCATCCCAAAGGTGCCGATGGGGTTGAGGTGAGGGCTCGGCAGGTCAGTCAAGTTCTTTCACACCATTACGTTTTATTTGTATTTACTGCAAAAAATTAATAGAAAATGGCAAATTGATTCATTGCGATAAAAATATGCAGCGAGGATGAGCCTTTGGCTCTGTCACTCCTTCATATCACTCTGAATTCATCCTGACAGAACGCTTCATACGGCATCAGCTATGTCAAGTTAGGTTGGCCACATACTACAGGATTTTAAGCCCGATTTGGGGCAAGATTTGCCTCCCCCGTCATAGCGTCATAGCCTCCAAAATCCCGAATTGTAAATATCAAACACGTTTGATATTTACGATTCTAGGTCATAGTGCTGCTGACAGAGTACCCACAACTTAACCTGTAACACACACCAGGACAGCCTGTTGTGGAGAGACAGCAAGACGGTATCGACAGACATCCATGCTTTTTTTTTTTTTTTTTCTGAAGTCACGTGGTCATGTGAGGTGTAGGTAGGTCGGCAGGTGTGTGGTCTCCAGTGATCTGACAGTCTGGCTGAGTCGTCTAGTGTGTGCGTTCAGAGGATTAAAGATGAAAATCTTTGGAAATTGTCCTGAAGTCTGTGGTCTCCCACAGTTTAAAAATCATTCCAGATTTAAAAAAAAGTCTAGTGTGTGGCCAGCCTTAGAGAGATGGAGATCAACTTTTAGGACGCACTCACACTAGGCAATCTGTAACGTGCCTTTATCCAGTGTCTGTAAGGTGACTAAGCGAACAAAAGTATCTCTTTATACACTATATTTCCATGGTTGATATCCATATTATAAACAGGCAAATCACGGTGTTTAAAGTGAGAGGGAGAGCGAGGGAGTGGGGCGAATGACCAGGAAGCAGCAGGAGCCGATCTGAATCATCAATCATCACTTTACTTCCGCAGATTAGAAGTTTTGCTGTGGTAAACCTTTCACTTTACGTCACAAATATTGCAACGTAATCTGCATTGTATTTTGAAAAGTTGAGTGCTACCTTTGACCTCTTCCTATCAGCCATGCTTGTTTTGTTGATTCAGTGAGCTGCTACTAATGTTATCACTCTTGTGCATGCAATGCGGCGTTTGTGTCCAGCATGGAAAATTGACTACTCTTCCACTCTCTTGCAGTCACAAGGATGCGTTTAGGTACTGAAACATGGTACCATTTGATTTCACGTGAATCAGTAATCGGGAGTACTGACAGAATTTGGTCGGTACCTATAAAAGTACCAAATTTGGTACCCATCTCTTTGAGGGTGTTGTTTCTTTTTCAAGTGCACTCTGCTGTGCAGGCTTCAATCACTGCACTACTTATAGCCACTGCTATAAATACTTTTATTTATAGCATCTATATTCAGTGGAATATAGGAAAGATGATAGAGATGGTCCTCTGTAATGCATAATTTTAAGCCCTTATCATTGTGGTTCTACAACAGCACTGTAACAAAGCTCCGCCATTATTATGCCTCTGTTCCTTAACAGTGAATGTAAAACACAGCTTCAAGAACAGCTTCAAGCACAATCACAATCAGACAAACATGCACATGCTGTGGTGTCTAAGGCCTTTGTTAATACTAGAGATAGGTAATTATTTTCAAAAAAATGAAACTGCCTTGAATGTTCAGAAATTCGAGTTTTCATGACATGATTACCTCATCGTATAAAGTACACTTTTCAGTATACCAACCCCTTTCACCAGTTTTTTTGCCCATTTTTCTTGCCACGCCTTGTTGCCATGTTTAACCTATTTCTGCAGCGTGTTGCACATTTTTGCCAGTTTTTGCCACTTTTAACCCCTTTGCAACTTTTTTGCTGCTTGCATACTTTTTTTTGCCACTCTTTGCCCTTTATCCATCCTTTCGGCCTCTTTTGGTGGATGGATGGATCAGCTTTAGCATCTAGCTGATTTAGCATTTAGCATCATGTGTTGTTTATGTTCTAATGTACATGAAATATGGGTATATGAGATTTGAACATCTTTGCATTTTGTTTTCATTTCACATTTTACACAGCGCCCCAACTTTTTTGGAACTGTGGTTGTACTATACTAATGCAAATATACAGTCAACTCACTACACAACCCCCAACTACCCCTCCCTCCTACAGACATACACACACACTCTGATCCAGTCGCACACTCTGATCCAGTGCCTCATGTGATGGAATTTTCTCAGAGTAATTCAATATTTCTATGTTTAACCTTTTCATCCTAAGTGAGTTAGAAAAGCTTAAATAAACAACTTTCTCCTGCCGTTTCAATAACTGCTGCTTCATGACCTATCTAATGGAGCAAACTGTGTGCTGTGCATGCCTCTGTTAGTCTAACTGCAATCACTTTTAATGTTAGTGAAGCAAAACAATCGATGCACATGAATCCATTTAATATTGACGTTTGCTAAATGTTCTGCAGTCTTTGACCAGATTCCCACAACAGCAGATAATAAGCGTGTGATACTGAGCAGGTATAATATGTATATACAGTTGCAAGAAAAAGTATGTGAACTGTTTGGAATTTCTTGGATTTCTGCATAAATTGGTCATAAAGTGTGTTCTGATCTTCATCTAAGTCACAACAATAGACAAACACAGTCTGCTTAAACTAATACTGCACAAAAAAATGATATGTTTTCATGTTTTTATTGAACAAACCATGTAAACATTCACAGTGCAGGGTGGAAAAAGCATGTGAACCTCTAGGCTAATAACTGATTGACCCTCCTTTGGCAGCAATAACCTCAACCAAACGTTTCCTGTAGTTGCAGATCAGACCTGCACAACGGTCAGGAGGAATTTTAGACCATTCCTCTTTACAAAACTGTTTCAGTTCAGCAATATTATTGTGATGTCTGGTGTGAATCGCTCTCTTGAGGTCATGCCACAGCATCTCAATCTGGTTGAGGTCAGGATTCTGACTGGGCCACTCCAGAAGGCGTATTTTCTTCTGTTGAAGCCATTCTGTTGTTGATTTACTTCTATGCTTTGGGTCGTTGTCCTGTTGCATCACCCAGCCTTTGTTGAGCTTCAGCTGGTGGACAGATGGTCTTAAGTTTTCCTGCAAAATGTCTTGATAAACTTGGGAATTCATTTTTCCGTCAATGACAGCAATCCGTCCAGGCCCTGAGGCAGCAAAGCAGCCACAAACCATGATGGCCCCTCCACCATATTTCACAGTTGGGATGAGGTTTTGATGTTAGTGTGCTGTGCCTTTGTTTTCTCCACACATAGCGTTGTGTGTTCCTTCAAAACAACTCAACTTTGGTTTCATCTGTCCACAGGATATTTTGCCAGTAGTGCTGTGGAACATCCAGGTGCTCTTTTGCAAACTCCAAACATGCAGCAATGTTTTTTTGGACAGCAGTGGCTTCCTCCATGGTGTCCTCCCATGAACTCCATTCTTGTTTAATGTTTTACTTATTGTAGATTTGTCAAAACAAATGTTAGCATGTGCCAGACATTTCTGTAAGTCTTTAGCTGATACTCTAGGATTCTTCTTCATTTCACTGAGCATTCTGCGCTGTGCTCTTGCAGTCATCTTTACAAGGACGACCACGCCTAGGGAGAGTAGTAACAATGCTGAACTTTCTCCATTTGTAGACAGTCTGTCTTACCCTGGACACATGAACATCAAGGCTTTTAGAGATACTTTTGTAACCCTTTCCAGCTTCATGTAAGTCAGCAATTCTTGATCATAGGTCTTCTGAGAGCTCTTTTGTGCGAGGCATGGTTCACATCACACAATGCTTCTTGAGAACAGTAAACTCAAAACTGGTGTGTGTTTCTTTATAGGGCAGGGCAGCTTTAACCAACAAATCCAATCTCATCACATTGATTGGACTCCCGGTTGGCTGACTCCTGGCTCCAATTAGCTCTTGGAGAAGTCATTAGCCTAGAGGTTCACATACTTTCTCCACCCTGCACTGTGAATGTTTACATGTTTTGTTCAATAACAACAGGTAAACATGTCATTTTTTGTACGGTATTAGTTTAAGCAGACTGTGTTTGTCTATTGTTGTGACTTAGATGAAGATCAGAACACATTTTAGGACCAATTTATGCAGAAATCCAAGAAATCCCAAAGGGTTCATATACTTTTTCTTGCAACTATATGATGTTTTCTGCCTTTAATCCATGCTGTATTCAAAAGCTCACAGGGTTATTTACCTTAATTTACGTTACTTTCTTTATCAATGATTCAAATACATTTTAAATTCTTTGAATAGATAATGTGGTAAATTCGCTTCATTTATTTGTATTCTGTGGAATTCCTCTAACGTGTAACATACACTGATGATTAAGGCATGTAAAACACATACTGATGGCACTGAGTTTGACAACTTGTGGATTGGTATCTTGTTTCAGGACACTTTGACAGACAGGACTAGCAGAAGATCAAAACCCAGATCCCTCAATTTGTGAAAGACATGCCCCTATTCTGACCCCCACATTGACAAAACAACAATTCCAGTAATGATGTAATCACAAGTCAATACATTTCTATGTAGGAAAGCCTGCACGCAAAAGAATACAAGGATAGGTAAAATAAATAAATAAAATAAGATACAATGAGTCAAAATCTCAAGGAATCATACAGTTGTATCAGGATGTGCCAGTGCCACCTAAAAATCTTATTTTTCTTCAATAGTCTGACCATAAACCTTTGTTCTACAGACTGTTGATATATATCTATATTATTTGCTGGTTTAAATGTCATTTAAAGTACCTTTTTCAGAAAACAGCATTCACCAACATGCGAGTGCTGCCAACCAATCTCCAAACAGCCCATCAGACTTTGAACCCAACATCTTGGGAGATGTTAGCAGCTATCCAT
Organism: Cheilinus undulatus; assembly: GCF_018320785.1. Classification (NCBI taxonomy): domain Eukaryota; kingdom Metazoa; phylum Chordata; class Actinopteri; order Labriformes; family Labridae; genus Cheilinus; species Cheilinus undulatus. The sequence continues at coordinate 29,671,173 of NC_054870.1, read as the reverse complement.
ACAGTGCAACAATTCCTAGTTTACAAAGATGAAACGGAGCTCCCTGCCTAATTTCCACAAGAAATCTCAGCTTGATGGCCAGCCAGACACAAGGCCTACACCCGAGGAGGAGGTTTCTCCTTCCCCAACAACAAATGCAACTCCTCCAGCACAGCTTGCTGCAGAGGATGCTGTTGAGACACCAAAAAGGTGACCTGACAGCAGTAAATGAGCCTGCATGACAGCCAAAACTGTGTGCTCGCCTGGCCACACAGTGGAAATAGGAGGATTCTCTCTGCTTAATGGTGTGACTGGTACACTTGGCTGGGGCAGTAGTGATCTGGACGTTGTTTATTGTCAGCCCCACTGCCATCTTAACATTGACATTATTGCTGTTTTTTTTTTTGTTTGTTTGTTTGTTTGTTCTTTTGTTTCACTTCTTTTCCTTACTTTTCATTTGACCCAGTTCGTATTTTCTATTTTGAGGTTTAACCAATGAACCACTACTGCTCTGTACAGTTAATACATATTAATGAAGTCTGGTTAGTTTTTACTGAGTTATGACTATGTTGATGTAGAGTGGAGAGTCATGTAGAGTTTTAAATACCTGTAGAGGCGCTCATCAATCTTACTCAAGACAGTCTGGCTGCAGACTGTTCATCTCTGACAGCTAATCTCACAGACCACTCATCTGAGACGCTGTTTATCTCTGAATGAAAATGCATGCGAAAACTTTCAAAATAAAATATGCTAGCTACATTATGAAGCTACATTTGCTAAAGCTTACTTAGCTATAGATAATGCCGCTACGTCACTAATGTAGCTAAAGCTAATCTCACATAGCAGCCAGGTAAGCTATGTATAATATGTCATCTATGAAGCTAAGTTTGCTTTAGCTACATTTGCTTAAGCTCATGTTGCTAAAGCTTACTTAGCTATAGATAATGGAGCTACATAGCTAATGTAGCTAAAGCTAAGCTCACAAAGCAGCTACGTAAGCTATGTATCCATGTTATCTCTGAAGTTATGTTTGCTTTAGCTACATTTGCTAAAGCTAATTTAGCTATAGATAAGCTACATAGCCAATGTAGCTAAAGCTAAGCTCACAAAGCATCTATAAGCTATGCAGATATGTTCTACATGTAGATAGTTCACTTTACATTTAGTGTTTAGCTTCATGTTTTCTAAAGCTCACATTGCTCAAGTTTGATCAAGTTTGGAACCACCAGGATTCTCCTTAGAGCTCGCTGCGCGGCCAATCTGAGCGATCAGGATAGAAGTGCCTTAGTGAGGGAGGTGTCCAGGAACCTGATGTTCGCTCTGACAGAGCTTCAGCATTGCTCTGTGGAGAGAGGAGAACCTTCCAGAAGGACATCCATTTCTGCAGCACTCCACCAATCAGGCCTGTGTGGTAGAGAGACCAGACGGCGCCTCTCCTCAGTAACAGGCACGTAACAGCCAGCCTGGAGTTTGCCAAAAGGCACCTGAAGGACTCTCAGACCATACCAAACAAAATTCTCTGTTTGATGAAAGATTGATGAAGATCAAAGATTGGATTCTTTGGCCTGATTGTCAAGCATCATGTCTGGAGGAAACCAGGCAGCACACCTGGCCAATACCATCCCTATAGTGAAGCATGATGGTGGCAACATCCTGCTGTTTTTTTTTTTGTTTTGTTTTGTTTTGTTTTGTTTTGTTTTGTTTTGTTTTGTTTTGGTTTGGTTTTTTTTGCAGCAGGAACTGGGAGACTGCAGCAATGTACAAAGACATCCTTGATGACAACCTGCTCCAGAGCACTCTGGACCTTGGACTTTTCATCTTCCAACAGGAGTAACACCCAAAGCACACAGCCAAGATAACAAAGAAGTGGCTGGGGACAACTCTGTGAATGTCCTAGAGTGGCTCAGCCAGAGCCCAGACTTGAACCCGATTGAACATCTCTGGAGACCTGAAAATATCTGTTCATTGATGCTACTCCTTCTAACCTGATGGAGCTAGAGAGGTTCTGCGAAGAAGAATGGGAGAATGTCTGAAAATAGGTGTTCCAATCTTCAGACAAAACGAGTACAAGAAGGCATGCAGCATAGTAGTCATTTATTCTTCATTATCTTGTTTTCAGGGAAGCCAAAATCGTGAGTGAAATGAAATACTTTATGATCTCTTAAACTTTTCAATGTACATAAAGTGTGTATGCTATCTTCCTCATTTGAGTTCCCCTATGATATGAATTAGATCACTGGTAAATAAGTATCAAAGAAATTTTTTTTAAAAATTACCTTTAGAGGGATTGGAATGATATCTTTCAACCTATCCTGCTTATCAGACACAACTGTATTAGTGAAATGTGATAAAATTAAAGCAGGTGGGAGAGGTTGTAAAGCTGATTACATGAACTTGTATTGCAGAATTGTAGTAACTGTTACTGATTCTTTTAATAAGAAATGTTTGTGGCGTTCTAACCTTTGCAAGTAGATTTTGCTAAACAAATGTACCTCAGCTAGATCAAGGTTGGGGTAAAATTGACCTTCTCTCTGATTTAAACCTTTCAAAAGAGAATGAGAGGAAGAGGAAAAAGAAACAAAAAAGCAAAATGCACTTCAGATATCAACACGAATCAGTTAGAGCTGTTATCTTTGTATTAATTATGCTGATAAATGCTGAGTGTAACTAGAGCGAAGGAAAATATTCATCAGAAGGTCAAAGCAACATGAGGGGTAGAGGAGGTCGACCACTCACCACTGAGTCTAAGGCTTGATATCAGCAGCTCATTCATATAGCAGAAACGTACTATATGTCTCGACTCTGAAGGGCAAAAAAAAAAAAAAAAAAAAAAAAAAAGAGGTCAGAGGCAGAGAGAGGAGAGGTGATAGGAAAGTTAATTTGGCAGCAGTCCTTCACGGTGACAGGCTGACAGAAAAAACATCTCCTCAGGACTTACGCAACTGTCTGAATTCTGACACCATGCTGATAAAAAGATGTATCTACCTCCTAAAATGATGGGAAACAACCTTTGAACATGCTGGAAATCCTGTACAAGCTTCACGCTGGGAAAACAGAAGCAACAGAGGATGCACGGGCTGACAAGCCAGTCTCCCCAGAGCCTCCATGTTTTCCAGAAAGTCTCTGCAGAGAAGAGGGATTCAACTGATCCTCGGCAGTTCATGACATGCTCGCTTGAATGTCAGACGTGTGAAGCACAGTCAGTGGATGAAATATGTGGCGTTTTCTCTGCCAGTTTACTTGCACCATCTGTGGCTTGATATGCAACTAGGGAGTGGAGATTAAAGACTAGGAACCAAGTGCAATAGGAAACTTGCCATTGAATCTTGAGGGAGGCATAAGATCTGACATTCACATGGGGGATATTTAAGCAGCAGTGCTTAAGCTTTAGCTCACCACATATATGTAATAAGTACAGCCCTGATATATGAAAGCAATAAAAACAGACTGCTTGCAGGATAAACATCAGTGGTACATGACGTTAAACCATCTGAGTAAACAACATATTATTACATGTTGCGTAGAGGTTTGGTGTTCATCTAAACCTAGCTAAATCTAGCTCTTCAGGCTACAGATGCTTTGAAGCTAGCCTTGAGCTCCAACATGCCTAAGCATAAACTGTCTCCATGTATATAACATGTATTTCATCTTATATATTCTTTCCAGCTAGGAGCACACAAGCAAATAACTCCTTAGAAATCGAATGTAGAAGTGAAAAAAATGCAGTTCCTCCAGTGTCCACTTGAGGCTGCCTTCTTTAGCTGAAAGCCATTATTTACAGCAGGGGAAAGTACATGACAGTCTGTGGGGGGGAATAAAAGGATATGGCCTGAACAGCTCATTTGTTTATTGGTAAATGCTGCACAGATGAACATCTCAATTATGCCAAAAAATAATAATCATGATTACTTTGATGTGTTCCTCCCGCGGTCCACCTGGGGATGATGTTGGATGGTGAAAGGACCTCCTTAATCCAGCCAGAATGTCCTCCGAGGAGGAAGCAGAGTCTGATGATCCAGGGGAAGTCTCATCTATATCCTTGGCGGTGGTCGTTGAGGTACTCAAAAAGCCTCTCAGTGGGAAGGTGCCAGCTGTAGATAAGATTCGCCCTGAAGGCTTTGAATGTTGATGGGCTGTCATGGCTGACATGCCTTTTAAGTGTCGCATGGAGGTCTGGGACAGTGCCTGTGGAGTGGCAGACCAGGGTGGTGGTTCCCTCAGGTGGTCATGTGGGGGATACTTTGGAAATATGGGGTCCCCGGGCTGCTGTGGTGAGCCATCAGGTCCCCGTATAACCAAAGTGAGAGTTGTGTCTGCATTCTCAGCACTAAAGTTGGACATGTTCCCAGTGGTGTTGGCCCACCAGGGCTGCCCCTTATCTCTGATTCAGTTTGTAGTTTTCATGGACAAGACCTTGAGGTGCAGCCAGGAAAAGGGTTTACGGTTCGGGGACCTCAGAATTCTCTCTCTGCTTTTTGCAGATGATGTGGTTCTTTTGGTTTTCTCAGCTGGGGACCTCCTGCTGGCATTGGGACAGTTTGTAGCTGAGTGTGAAACAGTCAGGATGAGAGTAAGCACCTTCAAGACCCAGGCTGTGGTTCTCTGCCAAAAAACAATGGATTACTCCCTCCAGGTAGAGAGTGGATATCTGCCTCAGGTGGAGTTTAAGTATCTTGGGGTCTTGCTACAAGTGAATGTGGAATGGATCACGAGATTGACTCTTATGAGCACTGTAATTTCAATAATGCATTTTTTTGTCCATGTTGGCACAAATCTTAATATGGACCTGAGGGCAAACTGGTTAGATTTTGGATGTCAAATGTCATTATTTGGGTGTCAGTTTGACTTAAATAGCTTTTTTTATCCAGTGCTTAATACAAAAATGCACCTGCACCACAAAAGAAAAAAAAACAGCTCTATCAGTTAAACTACTACAAAAACCATCCCTGGCCTTTCTCTTGGCCCACGACTATTTCAACTGTCTAGTATAACTTGTGGGGACACATACCCACCAGGTAGTAGATCTAGTTATCCATTTTTTCAGAACTTTAACCTCTTTAAGTTCACTCAGGGACTGAACTGAGGTCACTATGCTGTGGAAACTGTGTATATGCATTTGTGGTGTGTAAATGTGTTTGAGCCTAGCTATCTCTGCTGTGCAGCCCTGCACCCTGTGCTACAGCTGAGTTGACAGACTTTCACTGCAACCTGCTTAAACCAAAAGAGAACTCCCCTTGGCCCTAGTTCTTGTTTATCTCTGCACATTAGTGCCTTAATGTTTGAAGACATAAGGAAAAGAGATTTTTCAAATTTATTAAATATGGTTAAATGATGTAGCGATCAAATGCTACAACTCTGGTCTCCCAGAGGACAGATTAATATTAAAAATGTGGTTTCATGACTATGATCAAAACAGCAGGACTCTTGTGCTACAGTAGAAGACAAGGAGCATTGTGGTCTCTCTGAAGACTCATCTACTGCAAACAGACAGGCAATCATTCAATCTCATGAGCACCTTCAGGCAAGTTTTAGTCCTGCAGATGGAAACTGGAGCACCTTAGGCCGGCCACACACTACAGGATTTTAAGCCCAAGAGTTGCCTCCCCCCTACGATTGTGGGGCCGTATCCCGAGAGGAGCCTCATCGCAAATGATTGTTTGTCTGAATAGTCTACATGTGTGTGGTGTCAACATGATTGTTTTACTGCTCCAAATCTTGTCGTGGCCTCCAAAACCCTGAATCGTATATATCAAACACATTTGATATTTACAATTCTAGGTCATAGTGCAGCTGATGGAGTACCCACAACAGACCAATGAGAGCGAGCACACCGGGTAGCGTCACAGCCAGATCATACATATTTTCACTGCTCACAATTATGAACACAACTTTAACTTAATTTCAGCCATGATTTCATCTTGAGTCTTTCCCTTGTATTATGATTTCTGCTTCACCTGTAATGCATGCCAGGGCAGCTGTTGTGGAGAGACAGCAAGACAGTATCGACAGACATCCGTGTTTTTTTTTTTGTTTTGTTTTTCTGAAGTCACATGATCACGTAAGGTCGTAAAGGCAGGTTGGTCTCTCACCGTTTTAAAATCGTTTCAGATTAAAAAGTCGTCTAGTGTTTGGCCGGCCTTAGACAGAAGCCCATGCAGCAGCAGGGAGAACAAGAAGAGTTGAAATGAAGCTGCAAGCAATGGGCAGATTCAAACCCAGAGCCATCAACTTAGAAGGAAAATCAGTTCTGGGCGAAAATCCTCAAAATAGCACAGCAATTCTATAAAAAGCAGCCAGGTTTAACCAGCTCCTTTTCTTTTGCCGCCTTGTCAAGATGTAAAACTCACAAGATGGACGAAGATATTTGGAATGGCGGTGCTTCAAAGGAGGCTGGTTCAGTCAGACATTGTCAGATCAAAGAACTGACTATTTATAGCAAATAGTTCAGTGACAGAAAACAGCTCTGCTTTTTAAAGCAGCCATCAAAGAATTCAAGCAAGAACAAGGCTTTCGTTTGGATAACTAATGCAGCCTCAAAGAGTACCTCTTGGATTTAGCATTGCACTCCTGTACCACTGTCAGAATCGCAATGGGTTGTTTTTTAACAGCGATAAGCTTTAAGAGATTGCATCTTTTATTCTATGCATTTTTTTCTCTGTGTCAAAAACCTGGACATTATCTCACCTGCAGTGCAACTCCCCCTGCCAGCAGTTCATTCAGAGATTTGGGTGTGTTAACCAGAGATGAGATGTGTCACTAATAAGATTATCAATGCTTCTGTTCTATTCAAGAGCCCCAGTAAGCCATTACAGTGTGACAATGAGACAGCAAGCACAATACAAGGACAGTGAGATGGCAGCAGCTGAATGGGACTCAGGCATCATTCATTTAATTATTTAAACTTTCACTTTTTCCTGCTGCAACATGTCAAAATGTGTTCTTTGAAAAGGCAGATGGGAGAGATGAAGAAAGCAGTCTGTGTTAATGAACTGATGTGAGCTTGACTTCAGAGCTCTGAACAGAACGCTCAATTTTTATGTTCAGTGCCAATTAGCGTGACAGTTTGCCCTTTATGTGGGGGGCGGGAGCAGCAATGATAGCAGAGCAGGGTGGTGGGGCTGGCAACAAAGTTTGTCACACAAACTGAGCGACTGCACAACTGCTACAAGCTAACAGTTGTCAGCTAATAGCTCCAAACTATTAGCGGTTAAGATAACAAAAGATACTTGTTGGACTCTCACAGTTATATTTGTAGTACGTAGCTTCAGAATTTGCGAGAAAAAAAAAATGACTTCAGGCTTTAGCTAGCTAGCAATTTGGCTACTCTATGGAGGTTAATATAGCTAAGCTAGCACTGTCTCATTGTGTTGTTAGCGTAACATACGACACTAAAGCTATGAAACGCAGGGTAAAATGTAACACGGCCTTTTAGGGTGTTAAACATGTTTCTGCTTGGCTGACCACAACATCAGCCGGGTTTCACCTTCTCATTTTCAGCAGTTTTTGATGTGATTTGGCGGAGATCCCTGGGAAAGTGTATTTCTACTGCATGAAAGTACATTTCTTTAAGAAACTTATTCAGCTACTGAGTTTCATTTAAGGTACCTTATCCAACCTTATATCATCAATAACCAACTATTTTTTTAACCTAAAACATAGCACTGATTTGAAGTGTGTAACTGCCTCATAGCCAGTGTTAGATGGCTAAATAAAACTTCTTACAGTAGGGTTAGTTGTAATGTTGTGTCAAATTTAACCCAATTCATGTCACACAAGAATAGAAGAAAAAAATTCAAAGTTAATAGCATTACATTTTTAAAAAATGTTTCATAAAATCTTTATAATCTTTATCTTAAGTCTTATTGTGTATCAATTAATGAAATAATATTGATCTAAATTATATTATTAATAATATTTACAATACAATCAGGCATAAAATGTGAAAAAGACCACATAATCATACATAATAATATAATAAGAAGAAGAATATGTAAATCTAGATTACATTTTAGTATATTAACTTGATTTTTTGTGTATTATTTTAAATTATTTATATTCTTACATATTTTAAAGGTCACATTTATCCATATATGCATGATATCCATCTATGTTTTTAATATTTCCATACTCGACAAATGGTATGGATAGACATGTAAATATGTATCTATCATAGATCCACAAACATTATCTACCTAAACTGCAAGATAAGAACTGTATGAAATCAATTGTTTTTCTTTTCCAGTGTCAGTGTCCTTTTCTTGTCTATTTTTGTCTTTTTCTCTAACATCCTTCATATCTTTTCTTCACTTCATTTATTTCTCTCCTTCAATTGTGATGCTATCACATGGTCTAAAAATAAATCAACAATGACAGAAAAATAGACACTGTTAACCAGTGTTGACCAGAGAATATCCTGAAAATCTTAATTATTAATGCCAATACAATTGGATCATATTATTATTACTAAACATGGGATTTTAATACAAATCCCATATCAATACATTTTAAAAGTGATCTGGACCATATTAAGGATCCAGGATTTTTTACTTTTACTTTATTGTTTTTAATTATCATTTTTAACAAAGAGCTGCTTCAGCACAGTGCAAAATAAGGTAGAGATAATGCAAAGTGAGCAGGGGTCTCATTTATAAAACAGTCCATAAGATATATATACAATTTTATGTACAGGAAAAAAATGAGGAAAAAATGCAGTGCATAAAAAATAGATCAGATTTATAAACTCAAGTACGAATACATCTTTACACAATGCTCTCTTTATCGATCCTGAACCGTCTGGAAATGTACACACCTAGTAGATCAGCCCCATATTCCACCCTTTACACAACTACAATCAACCTTAAAAGGTCAGTCAAAGTTCATTACAATAAAAAAGATTAAAAATTAGCCAGCAGACTGAATGTTTTCGGTGGTGAATCATGACAGCAAACAGAAGCAAGTCAAAGAAAATAAACTGAGGGGCTTGGATTAATGGACTTTGCAGAAGCAGCTGTCCTCCACTGGGCAGCAGACCGTTCAGGCCTCCACGTCGTCTATTAATCCCTGATAATTGGAAAGGCTGGCATTATCTCTTACATAATACCCAGCCCATATTTGTACATTTGGACAATGATTCCAGCTGTAATTCAGGGCCTGGACACAGTTTGACTCCCAGTCTCCGGTATCACCGCTATATCCCATACCAAATTCCATTAGCATGTTAACTTGACGTGCCATCTTCAGCTTTGTAGATTTTTTAAGGGTGTAAGGATTTTGAGCATTTAAACCTTGTTTCTCTGCTTTCCTTGACTCCTTTCCCTCTTCAGTAAACCGCCTGATGTCAAATCAAGTAGAAGTATTTCCATGAATATCTATGATCACAATGAGTCCTTCAGAGTCTGTAATAAGAGTCAAGTCTTTGCAATTGTTTGCTCCCAGTAACGGTTATTAACATTTCCTAACAATTGTGTTGTTATCTAAGAACTTGTTCTTTGCAGATGACGTTTCACATCAGCTTAGAACTCCCCTTGGAGGGCAAGTACGATTTCTCCATAGAGAAACACTACCAAAGGGCAATGTTTCAAGCTGTTTACAACTATGCCAAGCATTCAAAGCACAAAAACATAAAAATTGTTAACTCCTTAGGTCCTTTTCGTTCCAAAAGAAGTGAAATATTTTGGGGGAAAACTCACAGAGAAATGTCAGCAGGCAGATATTTTTAAAAAGCCTCTGTCTAAAGTCTGGATGAACAGTGTCTGTTGTGTGTGTGGTCTTTTTCCATGAAAGGGTCCAGTTTGGTTCAGTACAGTTTTGTCATGGTTTAGCTGATTAATTTCTGATCCTACCCATGTTTCCTGAGCTGATGTCTGTTTCACCAACCTCCAGCCTTTCTCATTGTGATGAGAAATCTGTCTGTTTTAAGGGATCCAGATCATTTGGCTCAGCTCAGTAGAGCTAGTTGTTGGGCTCACAAATGGCTCCTAATTTGGCACCAGTTTGGCTTTTCGAATGTGGATTAACTAACGGCAAAGGATGGAGGAAAGAAAACTGGCACTCAAACGGAAGCTTGCTAACATAAAAGAGCTGGTTAGTAGCACAGGCTCATTTGTGAACGGCTCATCATATGTTTCTTGCTTACCCCACAAGGTTTATCCAGCTAGTACATCACTGTTTCAATTAAAGCATGTTTGTGACAAAATGAGGACTCTTTTATATGTTAAAGGGCTCAGCTAGCCTCTTAGAGATCCATTTAAGAACTAACTTTCCTCCTTTCCAAATTGGCTGTCCCCACTCCCTGACCCCCAACAGACATTTGGGATCATGAAGCATTTCAGTCATTACTTATGTTTCAAATCTTTCTATATGAACTCCAGCATTGATTTTTCCTCCACATTACGTTTTTAAATACAATTTCCATTTGAGTTCCAAAAATATGTTTAAGAGTGTAGAATGTCTTTAACTGAGCCCAGCTGCCATGATAAGATATGTATGTAATTCCTTGAAGAATCATAGCTGACTTTTTAATGAGGTTTGGTTTTCACATGTTCAGGCAACTCATTTTATCTATAATGGTTAACAACTAATCCCTCAATTCATGATAAATGATAACAAACAGTAGAAATCAATGGTAAAAACCATTAGTAAAACCAATAGTGAAATCCAATTAAAACGATGCTGCCATAAGGTAATGGCTCCTTTGCACGTCTCTGTGGATGCTGATGTTCCTTTAGAGGCAGGTGCACACAAGAGTGTTGGCCTCCAGGTTATAGTTTCGGATTTTTCAATAGTTTTTATTTCGTTTTCACTTTCTTGTTTCGATTTCAGTTTAGTTTCAGTTTTAGTTTTGATTTTGCAAAAATGCTTCGTTTCATTTTCATTAGTTTAAGTTAGTTTTAGGTTTTTCAGATAAATGTCAGGGCTGAGGAAACATCACACAATTTAAAAATCTATTCAAGCAGGGTACCCTTCATTTTTAATTTAATTTCTTTGAAGATGATGTTTGAATACAACTCCATTCATAAAACTACCACTATATGAAGTCTTAACCAATCAATTCAGGCAATTTTACTTTCCCCAGACTCTGGTGTAGGTGCCAGTCAATATGGTTGTATCAAAGACTACAACTAAGGATATTTTGTCGATATTTTTATTTTATTTTAGTTAGTTTTGTAAGCGCACTGTACAGTTTGTTAGTTTTTGTTTTTTCGATAAAGCTTAGTTTTGCTTTAGTTTCAGTTAACTAAAATGATTTTTGAATTTTAGTTTTAGTTATTAAGCTGGTTTTAGTAAACTATAATAACCTTGGTTGGCCTCCCGTCAAATTTTTCATTATTCTTGAAAAAAGCCTCAGAGGCATTGGTTACATATAGACTATATTGGCAAAAGTATTCGCTCGCCTGCCTTGAGATCCGTCTGTGCAGCTATAACAGCTTCAACTCTTCTGGGAAGGCTTTCCACAAGGTTTAGGAGTGTGTTTATGGGAATTTTTGACCATTCTTCAAGAAGCGCATTTGTGAGGTCACACACTGATGTTGGACAAGAGGGCCTGGCGCTCAGTCTCTGCTCTAATTCATCCCAAAGGTGTTCTATCGGGTTGAGGTCAGGACTCTGTGCAGGCCAGTCAAGTTCATCCACACCAAACTCTCTCATCCATGTCTTTATGGACCTTGCTTTGTGCACTGGTGCACAGTCATGTGGGAACAGGAAGGGGCCATCCCCAAACTGTTCCCACAAAGTTGGGAGCATGGGACTGTCCAAAATCTTTTGGTATGCTGAAGTATTCAGAGTTCCTTTCACTGGAACTAAGGGGCCAAGCCCAGCTCCTGACAAACAAACCACACCATAATCCCCCCTCCACCAAACTTTACACTTGGCACAATGCAGTCAGACAAGTACCATTCTCCTGGCAACCACCAAACCCAGACTCATCCATCAGATTGCCAGATGGAGAAGCGCAATTTGTCACTCCAGAGAACACCTCTCCACTGCTCTAGAATCCAGTGGTGGCGTGCTTTACACCATTGCATCCGGCTCTACGCACTGTTCTTGAGATAATCTGAAGGCCACATGAAGTTTGGAGGTCTGTAGCCATTGATTCTGCAGAAAGTTGGTGACCTCTGCGCACGATGCACCTCAGCATCCACTGACCCCGCTCCGTCATTTTACGTGGCCTACCACTTCATGGCTGAGTTGCTGTCGTTCCCAATCACTTCCACTTTGTTATAATACCACTGACAGTTGACTGTGGAATATTTAGGAGCGAGGAAATTTCATGACTGGACTTGTGCACAGGTGGCATCCTATCACAGTACCACACTGGAATTCACTGAGCTCCTGAGAGCGACCCATTCTTTCACAAATGTTTGTAGAAACAGTCTGTATGCCTAGGTGCTTGATTTTATACACCTGATTTCAATTATTCAGATGGGTGAGTGAATACTTTTGGCAATATAGTGTACATATGGTTATATAGTTTTTATAATTACACAACCTATAGGCTATGAGTGCACATGAATTATCAACAGACGCATTAATCTGTAATGTCCACAAGTGTGAAAATTCTTATCTCCACCTACACAGGCAGAATTTTCACACCTCTGTCCTTTTTATCTCGTCATTACTGGCTGCCATTCAGTCACAGCGGTGAAGAGACATTCTCCTTGGTAAATTTACAACACTTAATTACACACAAAAACATGTGGTGTTCGTTAGGTCTGTGTCACCCTGGCAATTACTCCAAGGATAGTAGACTGACAGGGACCAACATATTTACGGCACAAGTCTTTCAAGATGAGAGGTCGTTACTGCAGGAGGAACAAATATCCTGTCAGAGTGACGGGCTCTTCATCAGATTATGTGTTCACATGTTATTTCACTGTATGTGCCTCACCAAGCATTAATGAGTGACAAGTCAAATACTCACTAAGAAATATCTTAAACAAGTGCATAGATATGGCTTTTAATTTTATGCCATCTTTATGTAAAATTAAGAATTAATCATGTTTTTAGTCTCCTGTTGTGTGGTTGATGGTAAAGGGTCTTCAGTAAAACCAAATGAAGTGAATATTGTATGTTCCTTTATCTTGTTTTTCATGAGCCAGATCAAATCTGATCAAACACTGAGCAATAAACTCTGAACCTTTGAAGAGAGGTCCGTCACAGGAGATGAAATATATATGTATACAGTTCCCTGTGTGTGTGTTTGTGTGAGAGAGCGATGGAAAGAAGGAAAGAGAGAGAACAGTTCTTAAAAGCGTTGCCTGAGGCTTCCACACAACAAAGTCTATCCTCACATCAAATACGACGGGTTAGGTCTTTAACATTTGGAGAAAATGAACACACAACATTCCTACACAAAGCACTGTGCAACATATCTAAGTCAAACAATACACAGTATTTACACATGGTATAAATAGTTTAAACCATTCTAAAAATGACACTGCGCCTTCATAACAGAAAACATTCATGCCTGCTGAGATTGACAAATATTTGTCAAGGAAAATTCTTTTTTTTTTCCAAAGGATTCTCACAAGTAAGAAGTCAATGTCAGTGTGGATGAGCTTATGAAACAGCCAAATGAAAAGGTAAGATTTAAGATGTGAATTCCTTTTTATCCACCTTGAGGGACATAACTTGTAAGTGTGGTCTCAGGAGCTTATGAAGGCTCTGTGGGCACCTTCAGAGCAAGGATTGGACCAGCTGTGGCTCATACTGAAGGACATCAAAGGGCTGAAAGCTTCTCATAGAAAAAGGCCACCATTTTATTCTAGAGGAGATTTTTATTAAAGAAGAATCTCAGGACTGAAGACATTCCAAGGAAAAATGTGCACAAATGAAGCTGACAGATGTGGAGAATGGCACAGATTGTTAGAATGATCAGTTGTTGTTGCTCAGTGTAACTCAGGACAGTTGAAAGACAAGGTTTGAATTTTCTATATCTTATTATTGTAAAATAAATTTTATTAAAACACAAACTAGTTGAAGGGTCATTTATTCCAGGCTACATCGATCACTCTGTCTCCTTTTCAGATCATTGGAGCTATTTATTATGAGTAAATCTGACACATATTTTAAGCTTTTGTAAATAACATCATGCTTCAGTACAGATACCCCTACGGACCATAATTAACTCCTGTTTAAAAGACACTGCCTAGAAGTTTTAAGGTTATAATAGGTCTGTGAACAAAAGAAGTAACATTTTTAAGACATGTTTTGGATGTAGCTAAGGGGCTAAGAAGTGTTGATTGATTGATTGATTGATTGATTGATTGATTGATTGATTGATAAACATGCAGCTAAAGTATGAGCTTGGGCCTATAAAACATTTTGTAAAGCAGATATGGACCTGAAATTACATTGATGTTTCCTTCTAGGTTCAACTCTATATGCTCCATACATTGTTACTATATTTAGACACTAAATTGAACCATTGATTAAAGCTGCTGCACCTCTTATTGTTGCTGCCAACACAGAAAGCTACTATTAACTGTTCAGCTCTTATGAAGCAGACTGAAATTAGTATTGATGCTTCTTTATGAGCTAAAAAAGAAAAAACAATCATCAGCATAAAGAGCCTCCTTTTCTGCACAGATTTTTATGCCTGGAACTGCTGCTGCATGTAGTTGTCAGGTAAAGCAAAATGCAGACATAGACTTTTTTTATTCATATGTTTCACAGCAAGGACTTTTAAAGAGTGATAAATTTGTCAGAAAAAAAGATTTTTAAAGACATAAACTGCTTCCACATGTACAGGACAACATTAGGAGAGCCTTGAGCGCTACATCTTGTCAACAGGAAGCACCAAAATTGACACGAACGGAAAATTCCTCGTAAGATCTTTACAGACTGGGACAAACAAAGTACAATTTATTACTACTGTTTGCATATCTAAAGAAAGACCAAACTAAGAATTTCTAAGTGGAAAAATCTGCATTAATTATTGAAAGTAATATTAGACGTTCCTTGAGGCCAAATACTGTAAAAGCCCAAAGTAACTGCCAAGCTTTGGCTTTTAGTACAACTGCCCAAGGCCGCCGATAAGAAGGAGATAAAGGGGAGAGATTTCTGGGGCCTAGCCAAACTGACCCATGTCAGTGAAATCATGGTCCTCCGTAGAGTTATGCTGTGATAACAATCTCTATTTTTAAACCTGAATATTAAACACTTTTTATCAAAGCATCCAAAACAAACTCTATTGCTGTTGCACAATAAAGCCTGGGCATGAAGTGGCAAAAAGTGAAAAAAAAAAAAATGGCAAAAGGTTGTAAAAAGATGATGCAGAATTGGGCCAAAATTTGCACAAAATGGGGTAAGGTGTCAAAAAAAGTGGCAAAAGTAGTCAGAAAGCAGCAAAGCGGAAACAACCAGAAAAAATACTCATTAGCACAGGAAAATCAAATTAATGGATTCCCACAAAAGGTTTCAGTATAGAACCTAGATCCAAGAAACTGAAATCTGGTTCACTCTTTTCTGGATTGATGGTTTTGGATATGTAAATAAGTCACAATATTTATGCCTAAAGATGAAGGTAAAACACATCCCCCTTTACTACAGTATCCACCTATATGATGGTTTAATAATGCTTATTCATGAACTGTAACTGAACCTTCAATATCTACAGCATACCAGGCAAACTTGTGTTTAATCAAGTTGTTTTGATGACATCTGTTTGAGTATTTCTCTCATTTTCAGCACAGGATTTTGTATTTTTTTACTGCCAAATGTGATGAGGCTCAAGCATATGAAGAGCTTTATTGGCTCATTAATAAAACATAAACAAAACGTTCATGAATTAAGTCTTTCAATTTGAGAAAACAATATTTCTGCCTTGTACAGGTACCCAGAGCCCAGGCTGTTCTGACCTTTGATTGTTTCTCTCTAATGGGGGTCTATTGGATGGTTGAACTGCCAACAGTGGTCTCCACGACAACCTCTGACATGATGTAGGGAAAAAGAGAGCACCAAATTACTGACGCATGCATTTAAAAAGGCCGGTATAATCTGAGAACATTGGAATTAATTACAGCTACAAAAGCTTTACTGCAGCATGCCGGACCTAATTTACATTCAGACCAGATGGACACAGTGTGTTTTAATGTGAGTGTGTGTTCCTGGGAACCTGATTGATGCCGTATGATGGGAAAAAGAAAAGCCATTACGAAGCTAGATCCTGTGAGCTGGTTTAATGGCCTGTAGTAAGCTCAGCTGCAGGCCTGCATCCAAGGCTACAAAAATGATAGTGATGGGGTCACTTTCTAAATCCATGATGTGTTCTGCAGACTGTCATGCAATACTTTGAATGCACGGATAAATATTTTAGATTATGACCCAGCTGCAACACACTAGGACTAATATCCTATTGATTTTCTGTCTGGGTTGATATGTAGCCTCCAATAAAAAGCATTTCATGAGATGGTGAATTCCTGTGTGTGTAAGAAAAAGGTCATTTTATTATCGACAAGAGCATTTTCTCACACTTAAAACACATGCTAATTGAGTTTTAAAAAAAAACAGATATGCTCAGTCATTTTTCATGAGGGACCAGTGAACAGATCAAGCAGAGTTTATGGTTTTAAATTAAGCACCTATAAGGAGGAGGATGGGGGAAAATGGATGGTATCCAATTTTTAATACTGTTAAACTTTCCCAAAATGTAACAGCAGTATCTGCTGTTAAAAATCTAATTATGCAAGAAGCAATTCTGATTGGGCCTGATCCTTTTGTTGATTTTTTTTTCTTAATTCAGCCCCTTGACATTATTACACCAAGGCTTATAATCAGTCATCTGCATATGCACCATTACTCCACCTAGAAAAAACCTCTCACACCCATGCCAGAATCCCACCACCTTCATCTCAGTTTCTATATGTTCCATTTTCAGATGATGTTCAATGACTTAACCTGTTGAGACTTTCATATACACTTTTCTGTGCTCTTTGAAGTTTTTTGCTAGCACCACAGTATCACAAGTAACATGCCTCTGTGCAAACATGTCATTATAGCACCCCTACTGGCAACAGGAAGTTACACAACTGGGCCATTCCCTTACTCTTGTACTGTGAACCTATCCGGTTTTGAAAGGAGGGCCTCTAAACACTGACGTGGTTCATTAAAGGGCATCTCATTAGCGATGATGACCATTCACAAAATCTCAACAATTTGACAGGAAGTCACCATAACTCATATTAAACATCCAATTTGTTTTCATATTTCATATTTATGTTCAAGATAAGTGCCCCCTATAGGCAACAGGAAGTTACACAACTGGGCCATTGCTTCACTCTTTTTGCTGTGCTGAGCCTATAAAAATCGGAAATGCCTCGTTATTTGTCCACAACATTTATTTGTTTCATTAAAGGATGACTCACTGACAATGACAACCATTTTCATATCTCACCAATCTGACAGGAAGTTATGGTACAAGCCAGTAAAACCTATAAAACCCCATAAAATGTCCCATCTTCTTTGAATTTTGCACAATATTTAACAGTCCTCATATTATTGATGAGCCATATAACCTCATATCCAAAATTAAATGTGCTCATTATTTTTTATTACATGACAATACTGGGAGGATAAACATGGCTTTTGTGTTGTGCTGAAGCACACCACAGAGGTTACCAACACCCAGCAGTTGATGTACACCTACAGCTGTTGGCACAATCCAACATGCACTGGGATGCAAGGGCCTTTCACTGCTGCTTGCAGTCCTGGTTCTACTTATTATACTTTTTATTATTATCATACATTTTTACACTGCTTTGGCAATGTAAACTGATGTTTTCCATGCCAATGAATTGAATTAAACTTGATATTCTATTTTGTACATAAACCTTGTGGGGTTGGCTTAAATCACAGCTCAGATCAGGACGACAAACGGCAAGTAGTCATGTTTCGCTCACAAACAACACAGTTTTTGATTTTTTTTTTTTTTTTTTTTTTTTTTTCTGTTGTTTACTAGACATTAAAAAAGCCAAAAAGGTGCCAAATGAAGAGCTGTTTGGGAATGGAAAGCTAACTTTAAAAACTGACCTTGGAAAGTCAACAACTCTACTGTATGTCTGTCAACACGTGGGTCTATATTGGAAGGATTAAGATTGAAATATTTGTTCCTGGTCTGAGAATTGACAGACTAATCAGCATAATTTAAGAAGAGCAAGGCTGTAGCTAGACATGGTTAGCTTTACTGCAAGTCTATTAATGACTACTGCTGGTGATGAGATTAGAGTGGATGTAGCTATAGCGGCAGTTTCATCAGAACTGGACATTTATCTATTAGAAGAAGAAGAACAATGATTCACACTGAAAGCTTTTCTTGTCAGGACAGATGTTTCCGCTCCTCTCTCTACAGGCTTTGGCAAGAGTTTAATCTGGCTGCTCCACTGATAGCGAACAATGATAACAAATGCCTGTCAAGCTTGCTTTATGTACTTTACTTCCCGGGGCAGCAAAGACATATCTTATGTCACTTTGACTGCCCTGTATTGAATGTGACAGAGCATTCATCATCTGTGAACTGTTGCCCTAAAGGATGTGAAACATATCACATGCAATAGATGTATGAAAAAGTCTATCTGGCGTGTTAAAATTATACTGAGCTAAGCCAAACGGCTTGGTGGAAACACAGCGAGGGAAATGTGAGATGACTTTGTCTACAAGGAGTGCAAAAAAAACTACACAAACCACAAGTTCTTTATATAAACTTTAATATAATACAATATGTCCTTGAGTAAAATCTCACTTGACACAAGTCCCAAGCACAAAGCAGCTATTTCAGGGTTTTTTTTTTTTTTATGTGTGTGTGAGTATGAGAGGAAAAAAAAACTTCTTTTCATCCAGATCTATTTTGAGTTTGAACTTAAAGACATCTAAAGTCAACCAAATATCATTTCTGCCCCACTTTTCTGTTTGAAAACAGGTTAAAAATAGCTGGGCCAGCATTTCACTGCCACAGTAATCAGGGCACTATAAATAGATCATTGAGAATCATCTATTAATACATCCTGGCATGCAAAATGTATCATTTTTACTTTCTATCATGACAAAATGAAATGTTACAGCTACATGACAGGCAAAATGGAGTTATTTATACGTCATACAGTAGCGGCTCGGTGCATGTTAGTCTTTATGTGAAGCCCTTTCACATCAGTTCATGAGAGAATAGAACATTATCCTCTTTAAAGGAAGGGTGAACAGGATAAAGTTCACATTCAATCTAAAATGGTAGAAGAAGTAAAAGAGACAGTGACGAGGACAGCTTTTACCTTAAGATTAGTGCTACATGTATAGCAGCAGAGCGACACTAGCGTGTGAAAGAACACACTGACTATAGGATTCATTATATGTGTGAAGATCAAACCAATCACATGATATAAATGTCATCATCCAAGATCCATGCTGAGAATTTTCCAGAATATCTCCTACTGTGCATTTACATCCTCTCAGCCCGGCTTCCTGCTGAAATTTTCTGATGGGATAGGCTGATCAAAAGGTTATATAAATTTGATGAGAGAAAAAAAAGGTTACTGTTGAAATTCATTAATACAGCCCATCCAAAAATGTTAGGACAGTTTCAGAAGTTTTGAGCATGTATTAAAAGAATGAGACACTCACTTCTCAGAACTGAAGTTGCCGCCAAAGTTAAGTTGTATTTCTTTTAGCTGGTCTGAGCTCCCAATAAGGATGAAAGAGCATCTTTTCCCTGGCAAATGAGTGTTGAAATTGAACACTGAGTGACTTGTTTACTAAATATACTAAATATTCAAGCAATAGATGTTGGGGATGTTATACCGAATATCATCATATCTGTGATTTGATAGTTATGGGCAGGCCAAGTGTCTGAGCGTTTCTTCTATGGACTTTTTGGGTTAGATCTGTCAGCTTTGTTAATCATGACTAAGACTGTAGGCTGTAGGCTGTGATTGATTATTTGTTAATCATTAATATTTGGAACAGTTGGCTGAGAGACAGTGATACACCGAGTAAGAAATCTGTTTTTGCACTGAGGGGATGTTGCTGATCGATTCAGATTACCATGTCATAACTACATCTACACACATCTACATCTATCATTAAAAAAAAAAAAACACTTAACTGACCAACATAAAAGTTTTACATTCCTATCTTTGTTTTTGCTCGGTGATTTGCATGATTTGGCTGTGTGTTTTATTTTAAAGGGTGAAGTGCAGAATTCTGACACCAGAGACTAGAGTTCAGATCCACACAACCAAATATAGTAACATTCTGGCAACAAAGATGCTTTATTTATTTATTTTTTTTATTAATGCAACCTCTTAGCATACAACTGCTGAATTAAACATCCAGCAGTTACAGAATAAATATATGAGCCTCTGCCAACTGCTGAAAAAAACATCTGGCTTCATATCAACTCAACACTGGCAAGACTGAACCATTATGTCAAACAGCTGCACAAGCTAACACTCTCTGTAAAGCACTGCAGGAGTATCATTTCACTCAGCCCCATTTTTTCCTTTTTTATCATACAATACAGCTTCACCATAAACATATCAATATTGCCACATTACAGACTGTGAATGCTGGGAACTAATTCTCGCACTACTAGTCAGCTGATTCAATTTCAAACCAAAACTAGACTGTTTTCCTAACCATCACCAAGTGTTTCATTTCCATTCATGATTTCACTTATTAATAATCACTCACACATGTCTCCCTTTTCCTGCTGTGTTTACTGCTTTGTAATACACTGGTATGGACATTTACTTAATTAAAATCTGATCCAATCCCTCTCTGTCAAGACTTCCTTCAATTTAATCATCCTGCAGCTGTCATATTTTTAAACCGGTTCTCCTCTGGAGGTAGCTGGGGTGCTTATTCTCTGTCCTGTCTGGGACTATGGATGTCTGTTATCTCCCTTTTTTTTTTCAAAATGAATCCACATAAGGTACTACAAACAATCCTTTTTTTCTGCTGTTCTCCCAAATTTAACTCGATGGTACGGATTTCTCCTGCAGTCAGTAAACAAGGGGTCAGTACAGATCTGCAGGAGGAACTTCAGACATGTATGTCTGTAGAGAGCAGCAGGCTTGCACAGTTGGAGCAGTTTAATGCCAACCAGGAAGACAGCAACCCAAGCATGTTTACATGAACACCAGTCAGAAAAAATGATCAACATGGCATTTCTTTACGTTATTTTTATTATTATTATTTTTTTTTTTTTGAAAAATGACATGTGCTAACTGGTTATCAGATTTATACTGTAAATATGAATTTTAGCATCAGAATTTTTTTTAAATTTGACCACATAATCCATGCTTTTAACATGACAGGCCTACTCCTTTAATTTTGCATTTTTTTTTAAATATTGATAATATTCACTGTTAAATGTATTTTCTTATAAAAGTAGGTTTTGTACCATTTCTTAATTGAGCTTATTCTGTTTTGGAAGTTGTAATATTTTGGTTTTATTGTTTTATACTACTTATTTTTCAGAATCTTCTAATTGGTGTGTCTATATGATGATTTTTCTCCTGAGCATGCTTTAATTCTAACTATTGTGTCCACATTAGCAAAGCTATTCTTAAAGTTTGAGTGTTTCAGCAGTGTTAATTGGAATAGTTGATCGCTGATCTGAACACCAGTGATCTGAGCTCTAGCATATTGCAGACAACACTCTTCATCTCTGGCAGACGTTCACTGCCACAGGGAGAGCAGTGTAAGAGAGTGTAATCATGGGTGCCAGACTATGAATGTTTCCCTTTTCCTATGCATGATGTGAGGCCTAAAGGGAGACCTGGCTGAGACAACCCCCTACTTCCACCCCAACCCCAAGAGGCCAACCAGCTTATTGAGCTCTTCCTGCTCATTTAATATATGTGCTTAGGTATTATTTATTACTGCTTTAACTAAAAAAAGGAGTCAGAGCCAATAACCTTCATTTCTCCCCCTTTGTCCAACAAAGAGGAGCCATTAGCTGTACCCTTCTGTACTGTGCTTACCGTATATTCTCCAACAGCAGACTGCATTGTTCAACTGCCAGTTATTTCATTTGGACACATTACAGCAAACAGCAGCCTGAGTGTAATATAAATTGCCACTAATACAGAGCCTATTAGTCTTTGAGGGCTAAATAAAAGAGGTTATTGGGGAGTCTGGCTTACAGCATAGAAATAATTGACCTTTGCATCTTTCATGCTGGAGGATATTTCTTGAAATTGTTAAAGCTACCATAGGTAGGATTCAAATATCCAACTTTAGTGACACACACTGTGTGATTGGATCACAAAGGAAAACCTCACATTTAAAGGCACCAACAGATTTAGTTTTTCTAGGTATCATGTATTTAAAAAGAAAAGAGAAGCTTTCAGGAGCTCCAACAACACGGGTCTTCATGAAGATGGAAAGGCAACCCCAGGGTCCTTTGTATTCTTGAAGAAAGTAACAAGAGCTAAAGGTAACAAAATTAGTACATGAACATCCTACAGTTAAGAAAGTACAATGGTCAATATGACACGAACATAAAATAATAATTTATATTAACCAGGTAGCGCTGAACAAGTAAACATTGTTGTACCCCTTAAATATGGCAGCAGATTACAAACATTTTTGTTCAGGTATTACTGTTCTCTTCCATGTAATGCTACCCCCTGGCCAGACTTCAAATATTTTTCCCTTTTTTTATCAGTGTGAAGTCTTTTCATTTTTTATCCAACCCTCAATCGCTGTCTGACAACAGCAGCCTAAGGGTGCGTTCTCAAACTTAGCAGGTAAAAACTAAGAAAACTGATGTTTTAAGGTTAAATCTGTGTCTTTGGAATCACTTTCAATGGATTGGTTCACAAAAAAGGTGTTCATATTTCTGAATTATATATAAAACTTGTGCATTTGCAATATTTGTGAATCCTGTACAGTGTCAAGCACAGGCTGTATAAAAATGGACGTATCAGCAGGCCCCTGAAAGACCCAGTTAGGGCCCTCTACAGAACAATTTTCTCACTCCTGCCTCCGGCTAACATCACCTCCTTGGCTTGGCTTTGATTAACTTCTTGTCAAATGTCTGAACCAGCTCTCTCTTTTCCTTTTATAGTTTCTGCTATCACAGCTTTGTGACGGATCTGGAAAAGCTGTACTCAGTCCAAAAGTTAAGTTCAGTTGATCGCTGCGCAATGCTGACATTTTCAAAAACATAAGCTTAAATCATTCAAAGAAAACCAGGTTTACATTTTCAAACAGGCTACACTTTACTGAGCAGCTATAAATGTGTCCTCTATTTGTTGCTTTGTTGTCTCTCTTGCCCATCTTTCTGCAACTGCCTCCTTTCTCTTACTCCTTTGCTAACCCTTTCTCACCACTGTAACGTGGCTAAATACTGCTAGTGCTGAGCTTTTGGTAATAAGTGCTAGTCTTTATGATGATAGGCTACATCAGAGAATGGTCTAGACCTACCCTCTTTGTAAAGTGTCTAAAGATAACTTTGATTATGGGTCACCAGTGAGACTTGGTCCTTGGAAGCTTTCCTCTTTGTCCACCTAACTTTTGGATCTATAAACAGGATAAGATGTGACGTAAAGGTATGGTGGATGAATCTTAGTTGCTGGATACAAGGTATCAACATGTCAGTTAAATCAGCTATACTCCAGTGATTAAGATATAAAATAGTTCAGTAGTCACTGGAGCTATTCACTGATTATGTGAAGACTCAGCTCACTTTAGCCTGTTTCAAATCCCTTGGCAATACACCTTTAATTTCTGCCTCTGCTTTTGAAATGTAATCCATTATAATTATTATTATAACCTCCGCCAAGGAGGTTGTGTGATCAGGAGGGTTTGTTAGTTAGTTTGTTAGTTTGTTTGTTAGCAACATCACTCAAAAACTTATGGACAGATTTTGATGAAATTTTCAGAAAATGTCACAAATGGCACAGGGAAGAACTGATTAGATTTTAGGAGTGACTTGGATCACTGTCTGGATCCAGGATTTTTTTATAGGATTCTTTACTATTGGGAGATAGGGCTAATGATGGAGGTCTGTGCTCTTCGAGTGCTTTTCTAGTTTTATTTATGTGTTAAATGTCATTATCAAACATTCATATGTGTAATTACCACAGTCTGGCATTGAAAACAAACACCTGTAAAAACTGAGGATTTTTCAAAGATAAAAAACATATTATTCTTTGTGCTGATTCTATTAAAAAAAATGAAGATTGTTAGAGAGCCCGTAATGTGGAACCGCTTTGAATAATGGCTCATAATCAGCCAATATTTAAAAAAAAAACGCAAGGATGTTGTCGAAAATATGTGAATATTTTAAAGAGTTTTTGTCACAGAAAACTCACTTTTCACTTTTTGGTCCCCAGGGGATGGAATAACAAGTTTGTTCAAAAATATCTTAGTTATTATTGTGTCACACATAGAAATCTCGAGTTTAATTTCAGTTTGTTTTATTTCTTTTGTCTGTAAGGTCCTATAACTTTTAAAAAATTCAAACAATATTACTATAGCACACATTTTCTTTAAGCCCAAGTTGTCCTGGGAAAATGATGTCTGGAGCATGACTGTGTACCACAGGGTTGTTGTTATACAAGCTTTTGAGTCAATAAGTCAAGGTGAGGCAAAATGGTTGAAAAATAGCTTTGAATATCCTTTCTTTATGATGATAAAGATCCATTATTTTATTTGTTTATATTGTTAGCCTGAAGGTAAAGAGAGAGAGTTGATTTAAAAAAGGGTGGCACACCACCCTGTTTATATCATCAGAAACATTTTGACTTTTGCTTCAAAGATGGGTTAGGTAATAAAAAAGAGATAGATAAATAAACATACAACAAGGGCAAGAAACACAAAGGAAAAAAACAATAAGATGGTAACAAGCAAAAATATAATAGAGAAAAAAAATGCATAATGTAAAGGGAATATTGTAAGCAAAACATACAAAAGTATAGAGACGTAAAGTATAGATAATCCATGTGTAATGAGCAAAGCAAGAAGAAATATCAAAAGAAAAGGGTAAGATAACTTTAGTTGGACTGCTGGAAATTGCAGCAACTCTCATAATTAAATACATATTAGTGAACAGAATGTTACAACAAGGCTTAATGAGGTGTTATATGGTATACTGAATAGTGCTGTGAGGGAATCGTGCGAGAGAGTCTAACAAATAAATAAAGGTGCGCGAATATGACAGAGAAAAAAGGAATATATATGGGAAACTAATTGGTGCAGATAAGAAGAAGTTGTTTGAAGCAATGGAAGTCATTTAACTGTCTGTGGTGCCACTAGCTATGATAATCATTCTTCAGGAACTGCACAGTATAAGAAGTGTCTGGGTTTATTAATTGTTGGTGCTTGTTCCCCTGCCACCTGCACTCCTCCCTAATGCAGGGTTGCATGGTAGGGACAAAGGATCTCCTCTGTCTGTGGAGCAGGTCAGTGACAGCAGCCTAGTCATGCTTCCCTGGGAGGTGATTGCAGTGTGCAGAGGATATCTGCTATTGTCCAGCGTTCTTTCGTTAAGTCAAAATTTTTGGGAGAATGCAGGCGACTTCCATCTTCTTTCATTGGTTTGTCAACCAGAGAGGCAAGACAAAAGCAGTTGTGGTTGTAGTTGGGGTTTTGTTTGGGTGTCTGTCCAAGTTTATATATTTTGTTGTTAAAAAGAAATGTATTCTACCTCCTTGTCAGAAAAACACCTCTTCTCTTTAGATTTGCCTTAAAATAGATGAGTCAAATAAGCCTGTATCATAGCTGGTTATTTTGAGGTTAGATGGGTGTGGTTGTAAAGCAGGTAGACGCGAACTGTGTGAAGAATGAGTGTGTAACTGGACTGCCCTGTTCCTAACTGTCAACCCACACTACATACTGCTGCCTTTGGCCTTTTAAGAGGATGCTTTGAATCTAGAGCCATACAGCTGTAGCTTATCTCCACCGCAACATGTTTGTCTGTACAATAATGTATATGTTTATGCACATAGCAGGAAATGTGTGTGTGCATATGTGACTGAATGTACATTATACAACTTGTCTGTCTATATGTGAATAACTGATGCATTCACCTGATGTACCTACACATTATGCATTCATGTTTATAAATGCATACACATGAGAGTGCATCATCTTCTTCAATCCGTTACTTTGTGTCTCCTATGTGCACCCATTTCCTCTGGTGTGGATGTGTGGGAAGTTAAATGTAATAAGCCATTCAGTCAGCTCACCTTCCGTACATTTAGCTATATTTTAAGCTAAGGTGAGATAGGGAGAAATTGCCGTAATTGCCTCTTTTTATGTTTGCACAGCAGACCATTTGCAATAGGAGCCTAGTGCTTGAAAGCTGCTGCGTTTACATGACTATTTAATTATATGTGTATGTCATCTGCGTTTCCCAAATGGGATGGAAGGTATGGCAGCAAGAGTAGAGTCATAGGACTATAAAATAGATTTACTTTGACTTGTGCAGTAGATGTGCTGGCACAAAAGTGCATCTGTGAGTGCCTGCCTACATGTGTGTATGTATTTGTCCCTGTAGTCTTTACAGTTCTTATGAGGACCAGATGACTTAACCAGGAAAAACAGGTGAGTTAAAGTCTCAGAGTTAGAACAATGTTGCTGGTTTTATTGATTTTTCAGGATGAATATGGTTTTGGTTTTTGGGCAGGGATTTAAGATTAAGAGTAAGGATGGTGCTTTCCAAAGTCTGATGGGTTCTAGAGGTACTGCAAGCGGACCACAAAATATCATTTGCAATAAATAATAACCATAAAAAATTTTAAATGTTGAAATCATGTTTAATATTATCAGAAAATACTTGAACTACTAAAATACAAAAGGAAGATCGAACTTACATGTAGGCCCATCCACAGAATTACTGAGCCCCTCATAGGCTCAATTGAAGGGCCCTCCTCAGATATATGTGAATAGTATCACAACAAGGATCAGCAACTTTGAGAGTCTAACTGCAGACCATACATCTCTGATAGCCACTCTCACAGACTGTTTATCTGAGATGCTGTCTCATTCAGAACACAAATCCACACTAAAACATTTAAATTAAATCAGCTTGAAATTCTGTTTAGGGTTAGGCTAAGATTAAAGTTAAGGGTAAAGATACTAAAGCTAAATGTAAAAGAAAAACCGACCTGCCAAACCTCGATACAGAATGTTGAATAAAGCTGAGCAAACAGTCTACAGTCTACGTAGCTAACATAGCTAGCAGAGCTACATAAGCTACGTAGAACATATAAAGGCCAGCTCAGACTACACAAATTCATCCAGATTTCGTCCTGCACCATCACAGCTCATCGTCAAACCTGGGGCCTGAATTTGCACGCCGTGAACTACAGATGGTCAGTCCACATTGTCCTCCTCTTTATACATCCATAGTTGTTATCGATAATTCATAATACAGTCCATAGTTATTTCTGTTTGTCATTTCTCCTTTTACGAGCAAAGACTGCTAAAATCACACAGAGCGCTTCGTTTGTAAAGTTGTTGACACTTTTTGTCTTGACAACAGTTCGACAAAATGCATGTGAGAGAATCCATAGTCATGTGAAATAAAGTTCTTTAGTCTGATGAGACCAAAATGGTTCTCTTTGGCCATCAGACAAGACGCTATGTTTGGCTAACAATAAACACTGCTCATCACCACAAACACACAATACCCACTGTGAAGCACAGTGGTGGCAGCATCATGATGCTGGGATACTTCTTGGCAGCCAGTCTTGGAAAGCTTGTTAAGGTAGAGGATAAAATTAATGGGGGAAAATATAGGAAAATCCTGGAGAACAATCTTATTCAGTCTGCAAGAGAACTACGGCTTGGGAGAAGATTTTCCAAAATGACAATGATCTGAGGCATACAGCGAAAGCTACACAGAAACAGTTTAAAGAAAACAAGGCTAATATTCTGGAGTGGCCAAATCAAAGCCCAGACAAATCTAATAGAGAATTTGTGACTGGACTTGAAGTGTGTTTCAAGCCAAATTCCTGTGCAGCCTGACAGAGCTTTTTGCAAAGAAGTATGGAGTAAAATTTCAATGTCCAGATGTGCAAACCTGATTAAGACCTATTCACACAGACTCAGTGCTGCCAAAGATTCATTTACTAAATACAGACTTGAAGAGGGTGAATATTTATGCAGTCACCAATTTTACCTTACATATTTTTATTTGATAGACATTCCTTTGTAAAAATCAGTTTTTACTTTGACATTATTTATTTATTTATTTATTTATTTTTTGTAAAAAAAAGCCAAACTATATTGACCATTATATGTTTATAAAATCAGTAAAAGGGTAAAACATCCAAGAGGGGTGAATACTTTTTACAGGCACTGTATGCACCATCGAGTGGAAACTAGACCACTTGTCACACTAAAGTTTTTTCAATTTTTCATATAGAATCTAAAGATTACTCTAAGTTTCAAAGGTTAAGCTTTGCCATCATGTTTAGTACTAGACAAACAGGATTTGATTTTAAAATGTTTACATAGAGATGAAAAAAGCAGCTTGGTACAAAATGTCAAGTGTTTTATGTGGGTGGATGGGTAAATGTTTTTACCATGTTTTATCCATATGCTGTGATGTCTGCTCCATCTTCAGCGTACCTTCATGCTGTTTATGTGAAGATTATGCATGAAACAGCATATGGGGGATTCTAATAGCGAGTTTGATATGAAATGTTTTCATGTTTGAGGAGGATAAAGGCAATTAGTAGTTTGTCACAAAGACAAAGATGGTTTTAAACAATACACGAGGGGAAGTGGGTGTGTATGTGATGGCTGTATTATTTCAGATAAAATCACATTAGTCAGGAAGTGAGTGGTAACCAGTTCTTTACACTGTGTATAAAACACTTTCCTTACATCCCTGCTGGTGTCATGTGGGAGCAGAGTTGTTTTGTAACCTTTATCTTGTAATTCATCTAAAAGTCGCACCATTTCCCTGACTTGTTGCCTCTCTGCTGATGAGGTTAAAACTGTCAAACACTTTTTTTGTTGCTCTTTGTCTCTGTTTCCCCCCTAAGGCCAGTCCTTATGCCCATTTTGTTGCCCGTCGTCTCCAGTGTGCTGCCTTGCTGGGTCCAAGTGGCAAATTGCTTTAAAAAAGATACACCAAAGTAATAGGAAAGAAGAAGAAGACAAGAGACTGTGGCCTCAAGTATTTTATTCAAGGTTATAATAACAATGCAGGGGTTATTATTAACATCATCGTCACTCCTGGTCAGAAATGAGATCTACAGAAGCAGGAGTATGACATGGGGATTTGACAAAAAAGAGGTGCCAGAGGATAGAGATCTCACTGAAAAGAACATTGGAGGTATTGTACAGTCAGTGCGTGTCTGTGCCTGACAGTATTTCTCACTGCCGTATGTTCAGCATGGTGCAATACAAAAACTTTGGAGGAGCTGAGGAAACTGTGTGACAGTTACTCCTGTTTGCACATTGGGAGGGCTGTCGTATGGACAATCCTGGGTCCTGTTGAAGCTCAATGGTCTTAGAGGTGAAGTAATATTGTTGACACTTTAAGCTAAGTTAGGGTGACTGCATGTCCAAATCTGATTACATTTGAGCACCATGTCTCAAGTCCTGATACATTTCTACCAAAAAAATGATAGGTCCCAATTTTGATCAGCTCCTGTCCTATTGACCTTAGCCAATTAAAAGCAAAAACAATGCACCATCCATGCATCACTTATCAACAGTATATGGCCGGTGGCCGGTGTGCCACAATCTGGGGCTGGAGGGGTGTGGGAAGGCAGACAGAGTCAAGCTTGATACACATGTGTTTCTTGGCAGCCTTAGTCTCTTCTGTCTGGGCCATCCCACCCTGGTGATATCTTAGAGACCACTGGCAGTTTGCAGGCCCTCTGAACATCCACAGCACGACCAGGGACTCATGGCAACATGACTACCCTACCAGATGAAAGCCTAAGCCTTCTCACCACATCCACCTTTTATTCCACCCTAAAGGTGCAGACTTTATTTTTTTTTAACAACTTGTTTTCCACCCAAGTTGTGTCAATTCTCATTCTACCTCAGGCATAACTGCCTGCCTGGTACCCCATTGCTATTTTAACCAATAAAAAAACCTCTCTAATGCACTGAGTCTAATTTCAACACTTATTTTTTCTGACCATGTATCAGTCAATCTCAGTGTGCTACTATTGCTTAGCTACCCCATTGTACCATACTGACAGGACCTGCTGTGTAACATCAGGTAGGCTCGCTGTCATGATGTAAAGGAAGTCAGCATTTACCAAAGAGCTCTAGGAGAGTTGGTTCTTCAGGAAATGTGGCCCATTCATTACCTGGTACTTTCCACACACTGCAGAGGTCCACTTTCAGACACCTGCACAGTTATATTAAACTGAGCAAACGCAAGTAGTGAATGCAAGCTGGAAGTACTTTTGAGGTCTACAGTACTTCAGAGAGGCAAATGTCAATTACAGCTTAATGGAACAAATTCATAGCTTTCATGTGAAATTACACTCATTGAACTGAGAAGCTGACTTGACATTTCTGCCTTTTAGCCGGTCTTATTTGCAACTTTTGAATGAAAGAAAGTTGGATCATCTCGATAAACAGATCAGGAGGTAAGCATTGGCTAAGCTTCTACAGAACCCTATCTGAGAGAAAAAACAAAGAGAAAGAGGCTCTGATGTGTCTGTCAGTTACAATAGACAGCAGCCCTAAAGACTTCTCCTTATCTTGACATCAAATATTGTGTTAACCTGAGTAGAACTTGACCATCTTTAAACTAACATTACAGCACCAAAACACTGACAGACAGCTGACAGTGATTTATGCTCAACATTTGGAAGGCATACGGATACAGACAGATCTTTCTGTCCGTACTCTGTGTTCTTTTTGTAAAGAAGAAAATGTAGCAATACCTCACCTCAGTGTTAGTTGTAAGGGCAGTGCTGAGCAAAACAGCTCATTAGAAGATACATATTACTCTCTTGATCAGCCTCAGCATATGCGTTTTATCAGAATTATACCCCGCTGGTCCTTGAGACAGCAGCGTTTGCCTGTTTCCCTGGAGCTGCTCATACATACACCCTCATTTTGTCTTGTCACACTGATTGGCCCATCATCAATGTGAAAGACAGAACATTTGTCCAATCACTTTCCTAGGGTGTTTTGAAAAGTCCTGCCCTCCACAAACACTCTCTATGGGAGCTTTCCTAGATAAACGTGAAATATAACGAAGCAATGGACATAAGAAACAGTCTCTTTAGCGCTTCAGGTTTTTAACAACATGATCTTCATATGAGAAAAGTCGCTGTGGTTGTTGTGCTTCCTTTTCCTATCTGCTCTCTTCTATGTTGACTATACATACTACATACTGTCATACATTCAGTATGACAGTTCAAAGAGTAAGAGCTTGGCTGTCCTCGGAGATGCTGTCCAAAAGGAATATATAGTCATAATAACTCACTGAAACATTCACTATCTACAATTTAACACCTATGCAGCCAGGATGTTCTTCAGAGCAGATCAGGGATGTAAAATCACTTTTAACATACAGTGCTTAACAAATTTATTAGACCACCTGTCATATTTGTCTCAGAGACCATTCAGCATCCTGAAGTGCTTTAATGTGGACTCTTTCATTTTCAGTGAGCTCTCCACATTTTACCATTTTGAACAGGAATGAGGAATTTCAAACTGAATTCACCTTTTTATACCCAAATTTGAGCCGGCTCACTTGGCTTCTCTGAGAACTCAGAAATGAATCAAGCATAACATTCAACCACTAAAACTCATTTTTCTGTTCAGGAATGCAAGTAAATAACTATAATTTGACATATTAATCAAGAAATAATAATGTGCTTTATTGTTTTTTCATTTTTTGTAAATTAGTAAATTTTAATATTCATAGATAACAATAATTCTATTTTAGCATTAAAAATATCATTTGGATTTTAGAGTTTCTACATATTGGTGTATTAACCATTGTAGAAACATTAAAAATGATTTTGATAATTAGCATTGCTGTTAATTTAGAGCAGCTGTGGCATAAACCTTACTTTGGGTGGTGGTCTAATAAATTTGTTAAGAACCTGAGTCAATGGAAAGTCTGCCAGGCACCAATGAAGGGGAAGGTAATCTAACTCAGCTTGGTTATTGTGTAAGCAAATGCTGTATATCAGGACCTTATCCATAATTAACCACCTAGAATGTAGGCAAAAACATAGCTATGTATAAATGCAACATTTCTGACCCCAATTTGACAGCTTGTATACAGGTTAAAGACCTGAAATGCAAAGCCTTAGCCTTGAAAATATGTTAAATACACTGATGTACTGGATACAGTCTTTTATCATGACTCAACAGATCATCCTCAGGAACAGGAGGATTTAAAAAGAAATAGTAGCTGCATCTGAGAGAAGGACAGAGCAGAAACATGAAGTGGAGCATGCATCTTTATTTTATTAATAGTCCAAAGTGGAGATAAAGTGGATGAGCATTGGCTCAGTGGTTTGGGTAAAGTATAGCATATATTGGTATGTTTTTAGTCATTTAACTACCTCTTTAAACGTCCAGTTTATCAGTTTAATTCTAAAGTAAGCTGAATGAAGAAATTCCAGTAATGGTGCTCATGAATTGAATCTCCATCTCCCAACCATGAGCCTTCTCCACTGGGATTTCTAAGAATTTAGCTAAGAAAAAATGTTGTCTACAAAGCAATGTGCTTAACCACTGCATGTCTGATCCCATCAGCTGAATTCTTACTAAATACTAATGTTCACTGAATACTGAAGTACATTCTGAAATATTTAAACTGTGGCCTTTAAACAACAAGCTAAAAGCTGTGGGCAAAGTTTGTCCTGCCATGGACACTTGCCTTGATTTGTACATATTTTATTGGGAACGCGTTATCTTTTTATGATCTTCTTTGAAATAATTTCTGTTATGAATATTAAAAATAGTTCAACAAATAACACATCTTTAAATTTTAATTGATTTTGAATGTTTTTTCAGTCCTTTAGCCTGCATGTTGTCTGGTGCAGACTCTTGTCTAATTGAATTATCCAGATTCTTGCATTAAAATGCACCACCACACTGTTTTATTCATCTTATCACAATAAGCAAGTGAGACCCTCTTTTGATCTCTCTGTAACTGCAATAGGAAGCTGCTAAGACCGTTTGATTGTGATCATAGCCTTTACTATGCATACCGAGGGGGGAGTGGTGTTATCTTATTCATAAACCAGTGGTAAAGATGTAAATGCTGCTTCAGCTCTGAGATCAAGTAAACGTGTGTGTGTGTGTTCATTATAAACAGTAGTACAGGGCAAAGTGGAGCAAGCAGGTGTATCACAGAGTGACCTATGGTGATTCTCAAGCAGGAATACTTTAGTGTCAAGGACCTTCTGTTGCCATGCGAGACCTCAGGAGTAGTTCAGTTAATATTTCAGAATAAAAACCACCATTTATTTTGCAGCCTAAGTAACTGATGCAAAAAAGTGTAAATCAAAATCAACAAAAAGTGTCAGAAAGTCACTATTTTCACTAGCAATACCAAGTTCAACCTGTCTGTCTTTAGACTGTTTAAAAAAAATGAATAAGCTGGAATTTAACATGGAAACCTTACACCTGACATGCCTGTCCCATTCCTGTCTGGACTGACTTCCTTCTACCTGGTCTTTGCCAGGCCTATCATAAATGTTCCTCCTGAAGAAGAAAGGTTTGATGCCATGAATCTACAGAGGAGGGTCTGTAATATGTTTTGTGAACAACCAAGATGATTGTCACAAATGTGAAGGGATATCTCAACTGCACTCGTCTTAGTCATTCAGGAATTGAACAGGACTTTTTCTTAAACAGTACCAACACCAAACAACTGCACTCAGAGGATAGGATTATACCAGATTGAGTTAAGAGTTGGATTAAGTTACAGGTTTCAAAGTTCTGTCCAAACTTGTTTCACTGAGGGCTACATACAGTAAAAAATATAAAGATGACTGAGCAACTGAGTTGACTGAGCTAGTAAAGGCAACCCAGTGTAGGTTAAGACGTGTTTCACTGAGTTACAAAATGGAGCTTGCGACAGCTCAGATAGGGGGGCAAATAAGCACCATTCATGTTGCTATTTGCTCCTGTAATCCTTTTGTATAAACTAACTGCGTCATTTTGAATCAAGATATTGTTATATTTGCCGTATCACTGTCAATATGTTTACCATTGGCATTGTTGTCTCAGTTAAGTCCTAAAGAAAGGATGTCAGTGATTTTCCATTGCTAAAATGTTTGTTTACAAAGTAGCAGCACCTAGTGTTGAAACTAAGAAGTAAAATATAGCCAAGCTCTTGCTTCACATTGTAATCTGGACCATATTTCATTTTATTCTTAGAATTTCCTGTGGGTGCATGGTAGGACCTACCATTGAGGTCACCTAGGTCAGGACCTTAGTATTTTTCGAGCTGTTTACCTAAAATGACTTTATGTTCCCTTGGCAAATACAAAGATATTATTATGCCAAGAGAATAACACTCTCTCCTATGATAACAGTTATTGATTCTGAGTTTGAGTGGGTGATGAAGTGAATGCTCTTGTCTCATTCAGAGGACTTTATTTATCCCAAAGGGCTATTCAGTTTTGCAGTCTACCCAGACCATTTACAAGTCAGAAATGTAATTGTCAGTACATAGACCGAGGTGTTCATTGTCATGTTGACCCCCTCATGTGGCCCATATAGGGTTGGCACATCCAGGTAAAATTAAAATGCATATCTTAGAACAGCAGCAGACAAAAGAAAGAAAATAGATACAACAAGGTGCTTTACAGATCATATTGTGAAGTACCTTTAGCACAGGACTAGTTATAGGACCTCTAAGAATTTGTGAATTATCCCCTGATGTCGGTGTTTGGTGTGTTGCATTGGTATGGGATAAGTAAAGTATGTAAGTTACTACAGTTTTCAGATATTTCTGAGGAAAACATGAAAGTGCTGCATGGCAGCTGAGGCATCAAGCTTGCATAAGTCACCTGTGTGTATCTGCAGCTGATCAGAGAGAGAGAGAGTTAAGCATCCCTCCTGTTAATGTATGAGGAAGGGAGATGTCTAATGTTAAATATGAACCTCTACTGTTACTTCAACGAGATTTTATGCAGGTGATGCTGTGAATATACGCATCCACAACAACTCTCCCCGCAGATCAGCTGTTGCAGCCTAACTACTGCTTGTTGAGCAACACATTTCAAATCCTAAATTGTGTTATGCATGAAGTGTACATCTAAATGATATTGATATAAGACTGTGCACACATTTGGTCAGCAGAGTTTAAATAAATGTAAAGCAAAATAAAGCCATTTTTTAAATTAACTGAAAGAAAATAACAATTCATGACCTGTATGTTTCTGAACGTTTAAATGGTTTGCGCACAGAACAATTGGGTTTGAAATAAATTATGTTGGCTGTATGGACCCTCCTAAGTTTTGGATGAGCCCCTGATATCAAACAATGATCTTAAAAAATAAATTTGAATTTAAAATAACCTCATGCACTACCATCACTTACTGAATCAACTGCATTACTGAGCTTTGGTTAGATATGGGCCCTAAATGTTACAGACAACACTCCTTTCAAAAAAACAGTTCTGAGTCCTGAACTTTTTGGACAACTGATCTGATCTTGTAAACTGTCAGCCTGCTGAGTCTATGTTAGGATGTAAAAAGTTAGAGATGCACATTAGATCAGGGAAATTGAAAGAATTTTCAGGGGTAACATGCCCATGAACCTCACTAATTAGCTTGGTTTTTGGATCTTTGTAGTTCTGAACCCTATGTAGCTGTATTAAAAATAAATTAGATCACAGGAAGCAATTGGCCCACAGGCCATAGTTTGAGTATCCCTGCTCTAAATGGTTGTAGTGCCCTGAGCCATTTTGGGCTGAGCGTTAATGGCACAGCTTGAAAAAGAAATCACAGAGAGGATTAAACAGGTGGTATCAGAGATATTTTCAAGTATTCTAAGTCTTTGACATACAGTGTCAAAGACTGAACAATCAGAACAAATTAATAAATTCATCTGATTCTCACATCTAAACCTTGAAGCTGTAACCTTTCACAGGTGGGTTGTAGCAGCTTTGTAGCTCCTCCACAAAGCTCCTGATAAAGGTGGGAGTCAGAGGGCCAGCCAGTTGGAAGGAAACCAAAGTTCTCACCACCTCTGCAAAAGAAGCAGTCATTGGCTCTGAATGAGAGAAAGACAGCTGTCCAGGGTGCCAAATGGCCATCTGAGGACTGCCCAGGAGACAAACATGGCTTTCCTTGATTGTCATCCTCAAAACTGGTAAATTAGAGTCAGTGGTGGAGGTTTTCTTCAGGGTTTGACACTTCCCTAATTGTGGCACCCTTTCTAGCCCTAACAGGTGTGATTACAGGGGGAAGCACCAAATGCCTACTGCAGCAGAATTTCCTTCAAACTTACCTGGTAGAATCCCATTAAACTATTAATTTGACATTTTAAATAACTATCCAGCACAGATATCTCTGAGAATGTATCACTAAATTGTACTTAAAACATTTTTTAACCTTTAGTACCTGCAGTTAACGCCCCAATGGACAGCAGTGCAGAGTGCATTAACACTACAATTCATTTAAGAATATTTGTTCTCTCATATCAAAGAATCTACACATTCAAGCCTCTAGTTTCACTGTTCTTCAGCACTCAGACACAACCACCACTGATTTCAGCCATACAAACTCCATTTTTTAAAAATAATTCATCTGTTGTTTGCTTGGCTTGCCATAAGGGCGGATGACATGGAATAAAAATAGCTGTATGATTTTTTTTATTAGCACCACTTATTTCCCAGAGCTCTTATCTAGGAACAAAGCTGTGCATTTTTTTTTTTTTTTTTTTTTTGCACCATTGCACAAGTTTTAATTATGATTTACTTGTGTGTCCACTTTTGTTTCTAAATTTATTGTATTGTTAATCATGCATATTTTTACAGTGATATGTTTTTTTTTAAATGTGCATTTCAAGCAAAACTCATAAGCTGCAGTTTCATACAAGTAACCACTCTTCTATTACAGAATCACCTAATCTAGACCGATAAAACAGAAAAAAAAAAAATGAGCAAATGTCATTTTTAAAGTAATCTTTGATAATAACTCAATCAGGACGATGTTTATTAACTGACAGCACGTTGACATCACATTCACACCTGCCTGCTACTGAGCAAAAGTAGAGAGAGCAGCAGACAGAGATCTTCCTCATTGTATCAATGATTTATATTGTTTAAAATACACTGCCTGGCCAAAAAAAAAAAAAAAAAAAAGTCACCACTAAGCAAATAGGTACGAGCCTCCTATTGGATAATTACTGCATGGGCAATTATCTTTCAGCTGGCAACAAGTTATTTAAGCCCAGCTGATGCAATGAGTAACTTCTCATTTCTGAACAACCATGTTGAAAGACACATCCTGTGGTTGTGGAAAAGATGTTAGTCTGTAAGAAGGGATCAAGATCAAAAACTGCGGGAATTTTATGCATATTGTGCAAATAAGTAATGCTAAATAGTATAAACAGTGTACATTCATGAATGATATGGTCAACTGTAGTCACAGGAACATCAATCTGCTTAGAGATGGTCCTACAACCTTTACCTTTAACATGCTTATCTGTAATTTTCCTTTCTAATCTCCCAGGACAATTGTCTCCCCAGCTTTCTGTGGTCCATGTTCAGTGTGGTGCACACCATGATACCAAACAGCACAGTGACTACCTTTCACCCTTTCTGCACAACTTTGTATTGTTCTCAGAGGTCCCCAAAACATGCCTGTGAAGTTTGTTGCTCAAAAACACTCCAGTATAGGATTTATGCATGTCTAAAAACCCATCTGTTTCAGCCCTTCTCAGAACATGCCGTTTCTGTGTCTGTGGCTTTAAATGTTACTGAGCTGTCGGACTCTGCCCCTGACCACACCCTTCTCAGGAAATGGATGTGGCACTCCTGATGTTACAATGTTACAGACACTTTTATCCAAAGTTAAGGACCTGACTGGAATGTGAACCATCAATCTCTCAGACCAAAGTCAGCAGGGTAACCCACTGAGCTATCCAGCATCTCAGCTGGCAGCTGAGGGGAAGATCAAAAGAGGAGGGTGGAACTTTCTTCCAAGAAGGGAGGGCCAAACCAAATTTGGGGGTGGTGCTAACTCCCTACTTGAGGTCATGAGGGGAAAATCTGAGAACGGCTTGTTTCAGCACACATTTCCTGAAGGTATAGAGAGAGAGGGTGGAAGGGGATGGATTTTTCTGATTCTTGGGGGGATTGTGGACAGGCCAGGGGCACGAATCTTTGTAGAAAAACCTGAAAAAGTGATTTTTGCATAATATGTCCCCTTTAAATAGGCAGACTGAATGATAACAAGTTTGAAGGCACCTGTGATGCTAATTACAGGGCACGCCTTAGTTTAACATGTTTGTAAAGTCAAATTATTTTCCATCTTTTCCAGGGGTGCCATCATTTTTGTCTGGGCCAGTTTCATTAGTTTGTGTTTTTTTAATTAATCAGTTAAACCAAAATTGAAAAGAAATGTCTGACTTTTATTAGTTAATCATTAGTATTTTTAAAATTTATTATTACTTTTGTTACTTTCAAGTTATTTCAATTATCAATGTAGGTTTTCTTTCTTTACCCACAATTTTGTCCGTGTGTGTAAGTTTCAGTCTTTTTGTCTTTTTTCTTTTCTATATGTTGTTTACAGTAGCCCTACCTCTGTTTGCTGTATGTTGGATCAAAATGCCTTATTCCTTATTAAATTGACACCAGTTATTCTGGGTGTAGCTGCCTTAGAACTGTGAATGAAACCAAACATTGTTGTTGGTGAATGTACCCATGCTGACTGAAAAAAGCATTGATTGCTCACCTGGGGCATTTTTTCTTCAGATTAATTCCAGGGCCATAAACATGATCACAATCATTATAAGTTAAAAAAAAAAAAAAAAAAAAAAAAAAGAACAATTTCTTTGGTAGGGAGGAGGGCAAAAGTATTCAAACAAAGGGAAACATAGGTTGAATAATCCAGCATAAAACAGTAGCCTTCAAACTTGTTGAAGTGTTGTGAACAAGAAAATATATTCCTCCCAGCTGGAGTGATGATCCTGTGAAGCTCTTGATCCCTGACCTCCCTTTGAAGAGAGAGAAGTGGATCCCCCTCTACTCTGTGTTGACTCACGATCACTAACACACCCCATCACAACGTTATGTAGACATTGTGTGCATCAGACCCACACTGCTATCACTCACCTACAGGTAGAGGGAGGACCTGAGGGGGATCAGTTTCATCACCATCCACACTCCACCCTCATGACTTGGCACACACTTACTTATAGACAATGAGAAAAATATATAAGCTGAAACAATATCCACACATCTCCTTTTCCTCTCTTATGTCTGCAGTTGGCTCAAATGACTGTGAATGTGAGCTGGATCTATATTTAGTCATGCGGTGTACTGTGATCCAATCTTGCCTGCATGCTTTGTTAATACAGACTCTGGCTCCAGTGGAAGAAGCCCGCCTGGGGACGGCTTCCTAGATTTAGTTTGGCCCTCACCTAATCTTCTCCTCTGCACTGTTGCAATGTTTCTTCCCATCTCATCATTCTCGCTCTACTTCTCTTCATCTCTCTCTCTTTTCGCGTCAGTCCATTTCTCACTTTCTCCCTTTTTTTTTTTGTGCATGTTTCTCAGAAGCAACCAGCGCATACAGGAGGAGGACGAGGAGGAGGAGTGTGGAAGGACGGTGTGATTATTCACTCTGGCAAAGGCAGAGAGGCTTTTTTCCACTTACTCACTCACCTTCTCAGCCCACGGCCAGTTTGCCTATCTGTGATGAAATTCATCAACACCATCCCCCCTCTTCTTCCCTGCGCTGACACAAGATTGTCCTCGGAAAGAGAGAAACCTCTGACAGCAAGTGTGTCAGAAATGGCTTCACACAGAAACTTCCCTTTACACCCAGATCAGTGAGAGGCTTCACTTTGCCTGATCAAGAACAAATTCACAACAGAAAAGCATTACTCAACTCTGCATTATGCCCTAAATAAGACATGTGTTTTTTAATGCTAACTTCATTTTATTTAACCTTATGTGATTGTGTTACCCAACAGTACATTAAAACCCTAATTGATATTTTGCAAATATGGGCAGAAAACGAGCACAAGGGATGAGAGCAAGACTATCGGGACAGTCCAAGGCTGCCTGCAGTCTGAATTAATTGTGTCCTGGCATTTGGGGCCGGAGGAAGCAAGAGCAGGAGCAGGAGAGGAGAGGGTTTTATCCCTCTCAGTGCAGCCTTGGAGCTCTGCTGGAGTTTTAAGATCTGGTGATTAGGCTGTGAGGTCGAGCTACTCAGCGGAAATCTCCTCTGAATTCAGAGGAAGTGCTGAAGGCATGTTCTTCAGCGTATCAGAGGAGAAGAAGAAGGAGTATGAGAGGAAAAAAAGGGTTGTTTTTTTTTTAGATGTAGGCTCAGATTCAGCTGGCCAGAACACAAAAGATGAGAGGACTTCAAGGTCCTTTGATTTGAATCCAGTTTCTCATTGTGGGACTTGTGATTGAACTGTCTCATGCCCTTACACACAGAGTGGAAAGTTCTCCAGGCTTGACTTAACTTTGACCCTATAAGTCTTTGTTTCAATGTGCATTTGACATCTGAAGTGCCTAACTTTGCCCTTAATTTCCCCTTCTGCCTGTAAAGATAATTTGTACAATAACTGGAGGCTTTCAAACCCTACCTCAAATTCGAAGGATAACTCACACCTACTTAAAATGAACAGCCCTAAAATGAAAATTCCCTTTAAATTCATACTGCAAGGAAGAAAAATGCCCAAGGCTGAATTTCTACCTAAGGCACTGCATTATTCATGCGATAGTCTGCAGTGGGTTTTGGTAAACAGCTTGAAAAACACCCTCCCATTGCTGATACAAGGTATAAAACTCCAACATGATACACCTACACCTATCCCTATAGCTGCCCTTCAAATGAAGAAAACAACTAGTGTTACAGGCAGGGGATCATGTGTGTAAGCAAGCTTTCACAGCATTAACACACAGGTATGGAAATCAATAAAAAGACAAACATAGACTTCACATCGGCAGAGCATAGTGTGTTGAGAAACCCCACTGAAAAAGCATGAATCAGAATACACTGTAAAGACAATAGAAAAGCTCTTTTTTTGCTCTGATTAGTGAGTCAGATTTTCTTTTTTCAAAGGACCAAGAGACCATTTAATGCAGCTGCTTTATCAGAGAGAATCAAAGTGTACAATACAGAAGCTTAAGGCCTTTACAAACCAAGGGTAGCATGAATGAACAACTTGAACTTGTGAATAATTTCACATAGGCTACGTTTACATGAGAGCTTTAATTCCCCTTTAATTCAAAATAAAAAATAAATCCTCTTTAAAAAGACCTTGTAAACACCTAATTCTGAATGAAAATGACTATTCCGAATTAAACTTAAACCCGAAGTAAGTAGCTGGTTTATTCTGATTTTGAATCCAAATTGAATAATTCCTCGATCATGTATACGTTCATTCTGCTTTAAATTAATTCCAGTCATTCTGCGCATGCTCGTTCCCTTGTCCTGTCGGGATGATGCACATATTCCTCGCTAGGGGGCACATATTCCAGGATGGCCGCCCGAAGCAATTGTTGGACTTGAACCAAGACTATTTATTTAATAAGAGCCTTAGAAGATATGGATAAAATGAAAAGAGTGGATGGACGGAAGCAGACGGAGTTTGTTTTCTTCCGGTAGACGTAAATGCGTCACGTCCGCCCTCTGTCCAATCAGAACCCTTCCCAACCCCCAGACCTTAAGTGAATTGAATAAAGGCGATTAAACATGTTTTCCATGTAAACCTCAATTTATGTAAACGTGAAGGAGAATACTTTAATTCTGAATTATTTAATTCTGAATAATTAATTCTGAATTAAAAAAACGTCATGTAACGTCATGAAACCGTGGCCACTGAACCTTCCCCCTATTACCACGTTTCGAGGTGATGTGATCGAGGTTGTATCTTCTTATAAATATCTTTGGTTTTTGATTGATGATTCTTTAACTTTCAAGCTTCATATTGAGCAAGTTGTAAAGAAGTCAAAATTACGGCTGGGCTTCTATTTCAGAAATAAGTCTTGTTTTTCGTTTACTGCTAAGAAAAGACTTGTTGCTGCCACTTTTCTGCCTTTGATTGATTATGGCGATGTTCTGTACATGCATGCATCTTCTCAGTGCCTCAAATCTTTGGATACTGTGTACCATGGGGCACTGAGGTTTATAACAAACCTTAAGTCCCTAACTCATCACTGTACTTTGTATGATCGAGTTGGGGGGTCTTCATTGAATGCACATAGACAAAAGCACTGGCATATCCTTATTTATAAGGCTATTCTAAATCTGCTTCCATCATATTTGTGTGGTTACATCAATGTGAAAAGCTCTGGAAGTTACAGTCTTCGCTCTGTGACTCAGTCACAAAATGTACTTTTGCTATCTGTGCCAAAGGTCCGTCTTGAAATGGGCAAAAGGAGTTTCAGGTATGCTGTTCCAGCAGCCTGGAATCTGCTACAGGAGACTTTATGTCTGGGGGAGCTGGTCTCTTTAAATGTTTTTAAAAGTAAATTAAAACTGTTAGAGGATGAGGCATCTGGCTGTAGATGTTTTGACTAATGATTTACTACTCTGTGACATGGATTTGTTTGATTTGTGTTTGTAATGATTTTCTCTTTTCTGTGTTTGTAACTCTGTACATTGTGCTACTGCCTGTCTTAGCCACGACACTCTTGTAAATGAGATTCTTGATCTCAGTGAGGTTCTCCTGGATAAATAAATTTTGAAAAAATAAAAAATAAAATATTCTTTTATTCACTTTAGGAGCAATGCAATTTTCCAAATAAATTATGTGCATTCTTATAAAACAGTTGTGCTGCAGAGGTCTGTGGTGTTGGTTGCACTATTCTCCTTTAAGTTGAAATACAGTGTCTACAAAAAACATTCAAACCCCTGAATTTAACTGATTTTATAAATCAGTCATGGTCAATATCATTTTGCTTGTTTGAAAGAACATATTACCAAAAAAAAAAAAAACTCTTTAATGTCAAAGTAAAAACAGAAAAAATGTATAATGTAAACTAAGCGACTCCATAAATATTTATCCCCTTTAAAGTGCTTACCAAGTTCAGCTGTCATTGTAATTGTGTAACTGTGAATACTTATGTACAAGTTTTATATATATATAATTTAGTCGTGTGATGGCTTGAGTTATGAAAGATTTTTTTCATCCTGTTGGATTTAGCCTTTGGTAATCTGAATCTCCTACCAGGGGGTAGGAGCTCAAACTCAGCATGGAGAGGAGAGGAGCATTGGACTTTACTCTCTTGTCAAAAGTTGTTGACAAGTCAGGTACTGTAACACTACTAATTTTACCGGCAACCTTAACAACATGTTCTGACCTCTTTTTATCTCCTAT
Source organism: Cheilinus undulatus (assembly GCF_018320785.1). Taxonomy (NCBI): domain Eukaryota; kingdom Metazoa; phylum Chordata; class Actinopteri; order Labriformes; family Labridae; genus Cheilinus; species Cheilinus undulatus. The sequence goes on along the minus strand of NC_054870.1, from coordinate 29,627,730 downwards.
TGAGAGGCTGCCAAACCAGGAGATACCGGCAAAGGTCAGAACCAATTCAACCATGGAGAGTTAAAAAACTGACATTAATTTGCTGCAAACACAGAACTGGTTAAGCATGTGGAGAAAGTGCAATCGCTGCTGTGATTTTTTGTAAATACCATCAGTGTTTTTGTTAAAAGACAGCTTATTGTCAATGATCACACCAAGGTATTTAAACGTGGTGACACGCTCCACAGTCTCCCCCTTAATTGCAGTTAAAAGTGGAGGGTTTGAATTCCTCCTAAAATCTATGCACATGTCTTTGATTTTTGTCACATTTAGGTTTAAAAAGGAATCATCACACCACTGGATAAAATCATCCACCACTGGTCCAGGAGCTGTGTCTTCCCCTTGTAACAGACTCACTATGACTGTGTCGTCAGCAAACTTCAGGACATGTCTTTCTGGATGTGAACTTCTGCAGTCGTCAACTGTTCCCAGTTTTCTATATTTGTGGATAATGGCTCTGACCATGGTTCGCTGGAGTCCCAAAGTCTTGGAAATGGCTTTGCAACCTTTTCTAGACTGATAGATTTCAATCACTTTGTGTTTTATTTGTTCTTGAATTTCTTCGGATGGTGGCATGATGCGTTTCTTTTTTGAGATCTTGTAGCCTATTTCACTTTGTCTGACAGCTTCTTTTTAAAGGATTTCTTGATCCAACAAGTCTGGCGGTAATCAGGCCTGGGTGTGGCCAGTGAAATTGAACTCACCTTTCCAGGAACTGTGGTTAATCACAGTTAACTCATGATTTAGCAAGGGGGGGCAATTACTTTTTCACATAGGGCCAGAGAGGCTTGGATTTTTTCCCCTTAATAAATAAAATCATCATTTAGAAACTGCATTTTGGGTCGTCTTTGGGTGATTTTGAAATTGGTTTGATAATCCAAAACATTTAAGTGTGATAAATATGCAAAAAAAATAAGGCTGGAACATAAAACGTGGAAAAAGTGAAGCACTGGGAATAGTTTCTGGATGCACTGCATGTGTCACTGGGATATATCTCGCTTGCCTTTATCTCCTGGTTTGATAAAATGAAACCAAACATTACCTCTTCACACAGCTATCCTCTAAAGCAACCGACCTCCAGAGTTCTCATCGGTGTATTTTTAAAGGTACTTAATTTTGGAGGAAGTTTGGCATCTTCGTTAAGTGTTATACTCTCCAAGGTTTGGTTGGTGATTACATCCTGATCCACTGATCCCCCTTCAGGGCAGAATGCTGCCAAGAAGTTCTGTAACTAAGTCAAGCCAGCAATCTAGTGTTCATTAAAATGTCATGCACTTGTGTAGTTCACTGTGTAAATACCAGACTGAACAAAAGTATGAATGCCATAAAGGTCCTCAGGGGTAGCCTGTCTTTAAATGAGCACCATTCTCTCTTTCTCTGTGTTGCCATGGGTCCGTCCCACCAGTCAGTGTAGCAATTTGAAATAAGCTGGTTTAAGGGTTGCTCTAAATCTCTGACACCATTTCATTACTGTGCTGCAACTCCATACAGCCAGTGTCTCAAACGTTTAGAGCAAAAAAGGTTCAAAACTACCATTGGTCAGGGATGGGTTTCATTTGCAGTTCTCTTCAACTTTCAGATGATAGCAGAAAGAACTGAGAAACATGGAAAGGCTGGCTCTGTTATCATATTTTCTGTAACACACCTCTCACAAAGCTATTTTCCCTGCAAACCTTGAGCACACGGTGACCTCCCTCTGTAACAATGACTGAGCGAATGGAAAGGCAGCAAACATGCACAGCTTCTAAACTTTGTTCATTTTTTTGGTGTTTTCACCTCAAAATATCTGATTTAACAGACAAAAACAGGACAAAAGACAAATAGCAAGAAGAAACAACAGCTTTTTTAAGAACAGAAGGTTACTTCCACATTTTTTCAACACTTATTGGATCCAAAACATGAAGCAAAAACTAGCCACCAGAAGATTCTAATGCAAAATATGACAGCTGGCTAGCAACAGCAGTGGATTCAAGGAAAACTGAAAAAATAAACAGTATCCAAAGGTAACTTTTCAACCTCAAGTGGACACAAAAAAATACCAAAGATATTTAAGAGACCAATTCATCAGGAGAAAGAAGATTTTTCATTTTCAGTGTAACTACCTCTAAACACTGAACAGAAAACAACCTGTACAAACTCTCAGTTGATGCCAGCCATGCTAATAGAACACAGAGGAGAAGCAACTGAACAACAACAAATGATAACAGGAAATACAGATGCAGCATCAACTCCAACTACAAACCAAACTCCTATCGATGGAAGTGAAATTCGATACCCTAAAGAAGGTATGTCGGCTAGAGAAAAGAAAACCTTCAAAATGAAACTCCTGAATGACAACCCAGAGTCATTACTGGCTGACTTTACCAAGAAGAACAACTGTAAGGTAAAATGTAACTTAGGGTGCATTCACACCAGAGCTGTTTGGTCCGCTTTAAACAAACTCTGGTCCATTTTCCCGGATGTTCTGGTTTGGAGTGGTGTAAAAGCTCAAACGAATTCTGGTGCAGACCAAACAAGCAGACTCTGGTCCGCTTGAAAACAGGGGGTCTCGGTTCACTTCGAACCCTGGTGCGGTTCATTAGAGGTGTGAAAGCAAAGCGGACCAACTTGTGAACCAAAGGCAGGAAGTGGCATAAAGCATAATGATATATGGATTTATATGTGGTTTCATACACTCAAATACATGGCATCTGTGTAGCCATAGCAACACTTTGTAGTTGGCGCTGATTTATTCGTCTCATGTAAAGAATGACATGTTGGACAGGTCACCACTTCACCGGCTGCTCATAATGCCACAATGCAAAAACAAAAACCCTAAGACTGTGTAAATTTGTTGTTTTTTCATTGTTTATGTGGAAGAAAAGACTGTCAGAAGGAGATGGATCCTGGTTTTGTCGTCTTCTACGCCTTCTTTTCTTCTTGGTCCCTGTTTGTTTGCGACGACAGCGCCCCTAGCGAGCAGAGGTTGTAAGTGTTCAGACGTGAAAAAGTGTTCAGGTGTGAAAGCAACCTTACTGTTCTTCACTCACCAGCCTGCTAACTGGCACTCAACACTATGAGATTCATTTACCAACATTAAGAAAAACAGAATAAGACAAGGGAGATAGATTACTGTATATGAGGATGCAGACCTCAACTGTCCTGTTTTGACCATAAACATCTACCGCAGTGGGACAGTTATGATTCAAGGATCAGAGAACAGTTTGGGCAACTTTGAGAATAGTTTTCAAACTCTGAAGTCTATTTCCACATCAAAGATCCCAGTCCCTCCCCCGCAAAAAAAAAAGGTGCAGACCAGGTCAGCCATCACAGGTAAACTTGCCTCAAACACCCTCCACCGACTCAACACCCAGACTTTCCAGCAGTCACAGAATGCTAAAGGCGAGACTTTCCACCCTGGAGAGAGAGTTCATGGAGTTCAGAGAGAAGATGGTAAACAGTGCTTATCAAAGACATGATGATCCCAAACAACCACTGGAAGTGTTACACTCCCTGGTTCGCCAGCAGAAAAATGAAATAAATGAACTTCATCAGGCTGTTCGAGAACTAGAAGAGGATAACCAGTCTCTGAGAGCATCAGTTCAGAGAATGACAGAGGAGCTGGCCATTGTCAGCCATCCCACTCCAACACTGACCCTACATGAGGTGTGCCAGAAAAGGAAATATGGGCCTTCTACTCCTCCAGCATCTCTTGACACCTTCATGCTCGCCTTCAGCCCCACCCTCGCCCCCCCATCACTGAAGTTAACCCTTCTCCTTCGAAACCAAAAAACCATCCAACTTCATCTGAAAGACATGAAGACGCCAACACAGAAATCATCTTTCTATGTGATTCCAATGGGAAACACATCAACATGAAGTGACTCTTCCTAGGCAATAAATCCAAAAAGATGTGGAGATCCACTACCTCAGATGCCATGGAGAAGTTGTCTGATTCAAAACTCAAAGACATCAAAAAACATCATAATCCACACAGGTAAAGATGAGATAACTGCCTCCAATAAAGATGTACCTCATGCACTGAGACAGATGGTTGAGAAAGCTACTTCAGCTTTCCCCACAGCGAGAATTACAGTGTCAAGTTTGTTACCCAGAAAGGATATTCCACAACATATAATAAACACCATCAATGCTGACATATCCAAAGCCTGCTCAGAGCTACCAAATGTCCATGTAGCGCACCATGGAAATATTTTTATCAACACCTATATGACAAGCTACACCTCACCCAAAGAGGAGTAAGACTATTTGCAACGGACATCAAAAACACAGCTTTAAGATCGAACGTCAACTTCTCCTAATATTAATATGAATATGAGCAGAAAGCCATCCTTCCACCAGAAAATTCAAAGGAGACCTAATCAACCAGGCACATCAACAGTGGCTGGAACCCAATATACCTTCCACCCTCAAGCTCCCCTTACTTCCTAGAATGTCTTAAAGAACTCCCCCAAAAAAAGTGTGTTTTTTCAAAGTTTAGGATCAGTCCTACTATGATGTCATCTTAATGCCAGAACTGGCAGACAACCAGACTTCCTTAACTCTAAAGGAAATAAACATACAGTGCTTAACAAATTTATTAGACCAGCTGTCATATTTGTCTCAGAGACCATCCAGCATCATGAAGTGCTTTAATGCGGACCCTTTCATTTTCAGTGAGCTCTCCACGTTTTACCATTTTGAACAGGAATGAGGAATTTCAACCTTAATTCATCCAAATTTGAGCCGGCTCCCTGTGCTTCTCTGAGAAGTCAGAAATGAATCAAGCAGAACATTCAACCACTAAAACTCATTTTTCTCTTCAGAAATGCAACTAAATAACTACAATTTGACATATTAATCAAGAAATATTAATGTGCTTTCCTGTTTTTTCAGTTTTTTTGTAAATCAGTAAATTTGAAAATTCATGGATAACAGTAATAATTATATTTTAGTGTTAAAAATATCATTTGGGTTAAAGAGCTTCTACATATTAGTGTATTAACCATAAACATTAAAAATGATTTTGGTAATTACCAATGCTGTTAATTTAGGGCAGCTGTAGCATCAACCTTCCTTTGGGTGGTGGTCTAATAAATTTGTTAAGCACTGTATATTTGATACCCCCCCTTTGTACCACACTCATATAACTAAATAAACAAAGACAAAGCTTTGTCAGTATGGTAAACAAAACTGGCAAACAGATACTTCAGCTGCGTAAAGACATGAGTCTGTACATTGTTAACAGTAGAATCAGGGGATTCTCTGAGCAGATTCACATACTGCTCTGTGCTATGTAGCAGTGTTGCAGATTATGCCATCACTGATATTAACCCAGAATACATCAGTGCATTTATAGTGTTGCCCCAACTGCCCCTATCAGACCATAGCAAAATAACCTTGTTTCTTAAAAAGTTTCTTAAAAACACCATCTCTGAGACCAAACTTGAAGAACAGATTATTTCCTCTACCAGTGAGATATAAATGGTCAGAGGAGAGCGCGACTGCTCATATCACAGCTCAAACAAATGACCAAATCCAAAACATGTTGGAGACTTTTCTGTATACCCAGCATGAGTTTAATGAGAAAAACATAAATCTGGCCACACAACACCTTCAGAACATATTTATTAAATTGACAAAATAGTCTATATTAAAAATAGTACAAACATTTATACATAAAGTAAAACAAAAGCAACGTTGGTTTGACAGAAAATGTGCTAAATCTAGAAAGAACTTAAGAGCACTGCCAAACAAAAAACACAGAAACCCAAACGACCAAGAGGCTAGACTTGAATATCTCTTGGCCCTAGCAATACAGGAAACTTCTCCATAACAAAAAAGTAAGACACATGGAAGAAAAATTAGACCCAATTAAGAAGGCCATAGATGATAACAGCTTTTGGATTCTGCGGAAAGCATTTCAGAAAGGTCTAACACTGAGTCCAATGCAATTCAAGACAGCAATACCTGGAAAAACCTCTTTGAAGGCCCGAAAAAAAATCCAGAATGTAAGGGCTTGAATCCCACTCAGACCCCAATACTGGATAAACTTAAAGAATTAGAGAGAGCCGTTAAAAAAATCCAATGTGCCCTTAACTAGCCTATAAAATGGAAAGAATTACAAGACAAACTCAAAGCTAAATGTTAAGGTTTGTGGTATAGACGGTATAAGCTCAGAAATGTTAAAAGACAGTAATGCCAAACTTCAGTTTACTTTGCTGAAGCTTTTTAACTTGGTGCTCGCATAGTGAACATTTCCCTGTGACTTGGAATGAAGGTTTTGTTTCTCCCATTTTTAAAAATGGGGACAAATACGACCCCAGTAATTACAGAGGAATCTGTGTTAACAGTAACCTCAGCAAACTCTTCTGTAGCACCTTAAACTCTACTGTCATACCTCATTGAGCATAATGTCCTGTCTAAAAGCCAAATAGGCTTTTTACCCAACCATCACACCTCTGACTATATTTATACCTTAAACACCCTCATCCAAAATCACACTCATAAACAGCAAAAAAGGAAAATATGTGCCCATTTTGTAGATCTCAAAAAGGCTTTTGACACAATTTGGCACAATGGCCTGTTCTATCATCTTATTCAGTGTGGGATTGGAGGCAAAGTATATGACCTAATTAAATCTAAATACTCCAACGACAAATGCTGTGTAAAACTGGGAAATAAAAGAACAGAATTTTTTAAACAAGAAAGAGAAGTACATCAGGGATGTAACTTATCCCCTACCCTTTTCAATATCTTTATAAACAACCTTGCCCCTGCTCTAGAACAGTCATGTAGCTCCAGATTAAATCTTCAAAAAGAAATTAAATATCTCATGTATGCGGATGACCTGGTTCTGCTGTCTCCAACAGAATATGGACTACAGCAGAATCTCTCACTGTTAGAGAGGTTCTGTCAAGATTGGGCCCTTGACATCAATTTGCAAAAAAAATGTAAAAATCATGATATTTAAAAAAAAAGGCCAGATCCCAAAAATCAAAACATAGTTTTACAGTCGGAGGAAGCACACTTCAGCACACAATGGAGTATAATTACCTGGGCATAGCCATCAGTGCATCAGGGAGATTTGACAAAGCTATAAACTCTCTCACTGATAAGACACGAAGAGCATACTACGGCATTAAAACATCTCTAAATAAACTTAATCCCCCAATTAAAATTTGGCTAAAATTATTCAGTAATGTTATTAGTCCTATTCTTATGATGGAAGTGAAGTGTGGGGCCCTGTCCTAAAACAGTGGCAAACATCCTGAGACTTAACTCCGACAGAAAGATTTCATCTCCAGTTCTGTAAAGACACCCTAAAGATCCACAGAAACTGTCCAAAACCTGGCATGTAGAGCAGAACTGGAGAAATTTCCCTCTTTCTCTACACATGATCAAAAGAGCCATTAAGTTCCACGTTGAATCATACCATCGCCTGGCCTTTCTGAAGCAACAGCCTCTGCCTAGAGACCGACCTCCTTAAAAATATTAAAGAAAATTATCAGCGAAAGAACCAAGAGCTACATCATCTCTCCAAAACACAAATTAACATTATTGACAAAGAAAAAAAATCTAAATACATCAAATATTGGCAAAATTAAATAAAATCCTACAATAAATTAGAATGTTATTGTCTACTGAGAAGAGAGTACTCTTTAGCTGAATAACGTATGTGTGTAAGGAACAGACTCCGCAACGATTAATTAGAAATTGAAACCAGTCATCATAAAAACTTGAAACCTAGAGACCAAAGAATTTGCAAACATTGTGAATTGGGAAAAACTGAAGATGAAATCCACTTTATCCTCATTTGCCCACAGCATCAAACTGTAAGAAAGAACTTGTTGAGCCAAGTTACAGCAGCAGGATCACATGAAGAACTAATGAGACTATGTCTAGCAAAAGAATCTCAACATATACACCTAGCTGCACATTTTGCTTCTGAATGTCACCACATTAGAGATATTAAGTTTCATAATAGTCAATAACTTTGTGGTTTTTAGTATTTTATTATTATCAGTATTATTATTGTAATTGTCATTATTAGTATTTGTTTTTTATGTACTCTGCTTTGGCATCAAAGGTGTCAACCATTCATGCCAATAAAGCATATTTTGAACTTGAGTGGAAATACAGAAGCTGAGCAGAATACTTTCATTCCATTGAAACAAGTAGGATTTTTCACACCATCCCAACCTCGGATAACAAAACAAATAAAACTTTGCCAGTAAGTGCCTTAGGGGAAACAATTCAAGCCCAATGCATACTGATCAAATCAGACACATCAGCTCAGTGATGTGCTTTTGTGATCAGGCAATAAATCTAAATGATGCACTATAAAGAGAGTTTATTGAGGGAGTCTAGCAAATATTCGTAGTCCCTGACACAGCAAAATACCTTATAAAACAAATAGCATAGAAAAGAACAGAATATAGATTCAGTAAATGATGACAAAACACCAACATGAGAATGTAAAGCTGACATGCTGGACACACGGAGTCATTCAACATAAATATGACATGACAACGGACTGTATTAAATATTAATGTCTCTGAGAACACCGCAGAGGTGTTATGAAGTCCAGTGGTGGGTGTCACCATATTGGGAATGCTGTCTCATCCTTACTTTAGATCAATACAGAAACAAGCAGACAGTTGGCATTAAGGTGGACCCCTAGCCTCCTGATACATGCCTGCACCTGCAAATCAAATCAACCATGTGCGCAATGCCATGTATCTGTATATTACTAGAGCATCAGAAAAAATCACCTTCATACTGCAAACACCTTAGCCTAGTTTTTAGTGTTAGAATATCCTGCTCTCTCAAATGTCATTACTGAAACTTACTTGAATTTAAATGCTGTAAGAAAATTCACTTAGGTGCAATCCCTCACCTTATGTGCACTTTTGCAATATGATACCTCATTGCACGGTTTATAATTTTAGACATTACATATTCAGCATCCTACATGCCAATGCATTAAAAACAAGCATGATACAGTGCATCACTAAATGGGCTCAGAAACACTTATTGTCTGTCGACACAGGTTGCTGTCCCATCCATAAATGCAAGCTAAAGCTGTATCAGCTAGAAACTCTGCTGTCTTTTCTGGGCCAAAGCTCTTCTAAAATGGACTGGGGCAAATGGAAAACTGTTCTGTGGTCAGATAAATCAAAATATGGAATTCTTTTAGGAAACAAAGGAGGCCATGTCCCGGGACTAAAGAGGAGCTTGTTATCAGCGCACAGTTCAAAAACCTGCATCTCTGATGGTATGGAGTTGCATTAGTGCCTGGTGGGCAGGTTACATATCTGAGAAGACACTATCAATGCTGATGTATGTAGAGGTTTCACAGCAACATGTGCTCCCATCCAGACATCTTTTTCAGGGAGGGCATTGCATGTTTCAGCAAGATAGTGCTAAACCATTAACCATCAACCCCAACAGCATGGCTTCCATAGACTTTTGTTAAGAGGGGTGCAACACAATGGTAAACACGGCCCTGTCACAACTTTTTTGAGACATGTCGCTGCCATCGAATTCAAAATGAGCTCATATTTTTCATGTAACGGTAAAATGCCTCAATTTCATCGTCTGATATGTTGTTAAGATTTGCAAATTATTGCAATCAGTTTATTTACATTTTACAGTATCATTCTCTCTAAACATTTTTATTTCTGCTGTACAGATGTATGTTTTATATCATAGGATCTAACAGGGATTTTTTGGCTTTTGCAGCCTGTCTCATGTGGGCACTCAAGGAACTTCAGTTTTAACAGTTCTACTTTGGCTTAATTTTTTAACATCAGGGGTTGAGACTTGGGCATGAACCCCACTCCAAATTAAATTGCAGGGGAAGAACTGCAATTATGTTTATTCAAGTGTGATTAAAAAAACACCATCTCTTCTCTCTGCTGTCATAAACACACAGTACAAACCAGCAGCTCTATTTTCAGGTATGGCAGGCCTGCTGCACAACAGCCATGACATGAAAATGAGCTGCTTTTAATCCATCGTTCCTGCCGAGGGGTTTTTCCTGTAAAGTGCCTCAGGCACAGCAGTTAAGTCATCTGTTGGGGATTCTTTAATTGCATCAGTTGGCAATCATGACACACGCCCATCCCCTCAGGAAGAGGACTGTTTCTCTCCTTTCATGTCAGTCAAGTTTGCTGTGCTTAACCTCTGTCATCTGTCACTCATCTGATTAAACACTGCAAGCAATGAAAAATACAGACGGGGGAGCTGTGGCTGTCTGTGTTATCAAATTTTAATTATGATTTTTAATTATTTGCTGGTTTCTTACCAGTCTGATTGAGTGTAGATTTTACTTTGCTGATATGACAAGTCATACATTGTCAATATAGAGCATGATTTACATTGCAGAGTTGACTTTCTCACGGTTGAGTCAACTTTGCTCCCTTTTTTACATGTAGTTGTGTCAGAACAAGTGCACAGGATTCATTGGTGAGGTTATAAATTGTAACCAAGTCTCCCTTTACCCACATATTTCAAGCCTGGGAGGGTGGGTCACAAAACTCAGGAAATCCTAACCAAGTTTCAATGAATGGTTGGACAAGAGATGAAAGACAAGATGTAATGGAACAAAGAGATGGCATTTTCTTCTAAATACAAGCACATCAGACTTTATTTTTTTTAGCTATATTTTATTTTCCAGGCACACGTCCACAACCCATTAGTGGCTTTGTGACTGGCTTTTGGGTCAAGCAACACACCTGTTGCAGAGTAAGCTCATCTTCTGCATGGGAAATAGCTGATGTACCTCTAATTATGAAAATCATTTCAAGGTCTAAGCCTCTTTCATTTTTTCAACATTTATGGCAAGCTAGTTCACTGAGTTCAAAGCATATACATTCATTTAAAAGTGCACAGGCTGCTTGAAAGATGCCTGCAGATGTGAACTGACTCACTATGAATCTTGGGATATGTAGATTCACAAAGGAAACATTGCCTGAGGTAAGGATGACATATTTGCTGCTTGCATTTGAAGAAGCCATTAAAATGTGGCAGCCTTCAACATCCCTCCTGATGCACTCTTTCCTCAAACCAGTACTAATTTGGTTAATGAAAAGAATGCTGATAAATGTTCATCAGTTATCTTTTTATAATATGACAATGATGGGATGATGGAAATTGGACTATTGATCATATAAACTGACAAAAGTATGCAAGTTTTAATTAACAAGGTGAGAATAAAATGTTTAATGGCTGGCAGCTGGACATTCAAAATCCATTACATATTTTCTCATTGTGCATCTATTCCAGTTGTTTAAATCATCAGAGGAGAGAGGAGCTAACGAGCAGGGAGGGTGTGTGCATCTGTGTGTTTGCTACCGAAGCAGAGCAACAGACAGACAACAAACTAGCTTTAGAAAGCTAATGATAACCTGGCAACGCACCTGTCTGGTCTGTTTTAACACTATTAACCTTTAAGGCTGAGGCATCCCTTATAAAGAAGTACAAAAAGCTGTCAGTAGCACTCCACTGCAATCAAAAGTCCTTCATTAAGTGTGTAATCATTCTCCAAATATTGATATTGATGTGCTGAAAGCACTGATAATGCAGTAATGTGCCCTATGTGAGTATCATGACTATATTTGCCATTTTAAAGTTAGCGCCATCAGGAAATGAGGGTCTGGAGGTCTCCAAAAATATTTAAGGACCAAACATTTGTTTTCCTGCATTCTGCTCTATTTTCTGAAACAAATTTCTGCATTTTCTTCACCACTTTTAAATAACGACTTGTGTGTCCTGTTTTGTGTTTTTAAATCTACTTAAATTTTTATCGGGCACATTTTAACACACTGATTTTCATTTTAGAGTATGAGGACTATAAACAGAATTCCTACAGCTCCAGCTCTAGCACAAGTAGCCTGTTCAAATGTAATTTCATGTGATGAAATTCCTGTTGCCTTGTTTATAGACTGCCAAACTAAGCTAATATGAACATAAGCTGGAATATGATTAATTTCTGACATGTGGTTTTGCAGTAAACTCTCTTCCCTCCATAGAAAAGATGTGGCTATTATGAAGCTCAGCAGTAGTTCTTGCAGGACATGGTGGTGATACGCCTAGTTGTGATCAGCTGACGGTGAGTTGATCCCAATTACCACCTCCTAGCTCCCACAACCAATCACAGCTCTTTCTCTCAACACAGCGGCCAATTTGAATATGACTTACTTCTCACTTACCTGCTTGCAGGTATGCTGGAAAGCAATGAAAAGCATAATAATGTCAGCTTTAACAGTAAAAATAACAGTATCTGCTCCTGCCACACTTTCCCCCGCTGACTGTGATGTGTTTCATCTCTCCTCCTGTTCGAACCTTGGCGGATGGTTAAGGATGCTGTCTTTTGAGCTCATCAAAAGAGTACTGAAAATTTGAGCAGATTGTGAAAATAAATGTTGTTTACACTGACGATTTAGCACAGTGGTTACCAACCTTTTTTCTTTAGGGCCCCCCTACTTCTATCTAAGAAGAGCTAAGATCCCCCTCAGTGACCACTTGGAAAAATTAGACATCAATTTTATTTGTTTTCATTGACAAACTTCCAATATAATAGGCCTTCATCCACTTGTTCTTGACAAGACATAAACTATTTATTATTATGACAGTGTATAGGGATGGGGATCGTTAATTTTTATTGATATTGATACTCTTATTGATACTCCTTATTGATACACTTCTATGGTTTGGGGGAAAAACAGAATGGAAACAAATATTTACACTCGAGTGGTCTTAGCTGAGTAGTGCTTGAGATAAAAGCTATAATTTAGTCTGTAACATCTATTTTATTTCCTTCAAATATAAACACCTTCTTCATATTCACAACTGTATTTATTAAGGTTTCTCGTCCAAAACTAAATTTTCCCATTTTTATGTGACATTTGAACACATATATGAACACATGTACAACTGTAACATATAGAATACAGTCATCTAATTTACTGAAGTTACCTGAACGCATCATATTTTCCGTCTTTCAGCTGTTAAGTGTGCTAATTAACTTAAATTCTGCCGATTCCACCAGATTCTACACTGGATTAATACTTTTGACAAACAGGACTCAAAGTTTTGGAACACTTTTCAGCATTTATCTGAGCAGCTGAAGAAGAAAACTGTTCTGAAGCAGCTTTAGTGAGGAATGAGAGCCTGTTTGTTACTCCCAGGGCAGGTGGATATGTTTGCATGCGACTCGCAGGCAGCGTCTTTTTTCCTCAAGCCTCCAGTTGAAGGTACCACACTCTGGTCTAATGTGATGCACAATATTGATGTGTTTTTAGTTTATGTTCTCCTTGTAAGAACGGATGTATTTCTTACACCAATGACGTTTCATCATGGAGCCTGTGAGACTTGATAGCAGTATCGATAAGCCAAAACATTATTGATTTTCAGGTAGTTCAAAAACAAAGAACCGGGTCCATAAGGATCGAAACCCGGTTCTGGGTTTCGATCCCCATCCCTAACGGTGTATTAGGGCCACTTAGGTTTAAAAAGTTGTTCATTTATGAGAAAATAATGTACATTTTTCGCTTTAAAAGATGTAAATGAAAATGAAACAAAACAGATTTTTGAGATTATAGAGTGAAAAAATCAAACATCCAGCCACTAATTACAGTTTCTTGTTAACCTTTGGCTTAACACTGCTGTAAATATTTTTGAGTTACCATTGTCCAAATTCAAGATTTCTTAATCTCAGAAATTGCAAGTTTTCTTATAAATTTCCAACTTATTGAACTCTGAAATTCTGAGTTTGTTTTCTTGTACATAATCCATATAATCACCTCAAAAAGTTTTCCCATAAAAATGTGAAGTTTTTTGCCAGAAAATTAACAGTTTCTCAAATGTTTTTAATCTTTTAGTGTAAGTCTTAAGTTTCAGGTTCATTTGCAGCCATAAATCACCATTAAGCCAGGAAGCAAAAGCAGAAGGGGGTGACAATAAAACAGGTTTAGCAGATCACGATGCTTTCTATTTCTCATGATCTGAGATCGTCCTATCACACACCCCTACCTCTGCAGTCAAAATCAGTAACTTCACAGCACATAGACTGGAAGACAAGTCCTCAAAGTCCTTGAAAATAATGCAAATATCTACTAATTAAGTCTAAAACAGTGAATAAATAGACACCATGGATGGAGTGTTTTTCAACCATTACCAAGGTCAAGAATGACTAGAATAGTAGAAAGCAAACTACTGGCAGAATAAAGCTTATTAATATGAATAATAGAAACTTTATTTTAAACCCTCAAAAACACACAGGGACAGAAAAATCTCAGTATACATTTGTTCATGTTAGATTGGTAGATTGTTGTTAAAATTAGCAAACAAAATAGCTACCCCATGAATCACCCTTCCTAAGTTGACCCTAGTTTTCTCACAGGTCCATAATATTCTCATTTATTCAGAAGTGCATCATTAGATAAACTCCTCATGACGTGTTCCTGGTTTGTAGATGGTTTTATAATTCATTATGTAACTTCCAGTTAAAGTCTTTCTAGGAATTCAGTTTAAACCTAATGAGTGTCTCTCTGTATTTGGAAGCACCCAATTCACGCTGCCATTCTTAAATTCACCAATCCCAGCATCTGTCCTCCCATGCACTCATCAGTCTTCTCCTACTTGCAACAGTTGCTAGGAAACAGTACACACCAATGTGTGTGCCAATTAAGTTTTAAATCAAAACAATATTCAGAGTGCAATGAATCGTCTAGTCAATTAAGCACCATGGAGCTGTTCTGTTGAACGTATCCATAAGGCAAGACGCTACCTTTTCACAGCACTTTGATATGATTACCAAGAATTAAACCATAATGCACAACACTACTTTATTACTTAGAGAGTAATAAAATCACACTAATGATTTATTTAGTGGCAAATGAGTCATGCTGATCTTCAGTCTTCACGCCCATCATGTCTCTTTTTTCTCCTTACATGACCCAGAAACCTATGGCTGAACTGCTCACAGTAAATATTCTGCTTTGTCACCAACACCTTAAGGGGGATTTCTAATTAGCTAAGGAAACAGCACAACACCGCAAGTAGAAGGCGGGACGAAGCAGAGGACACAGGAGGAAGTGTAGACGAGGGGGCTGTCTGGGGATTGAAGAGAGGAAGTGAAGAACATAAGAGAGGTAGGAAGACGGAAGGAAAAACAGCAGAAGATGACAGGATGTCTGGGAACTCATCAATTAGTTATAATGCAACGGGATCCAGAGACAGTCAATGGGAAAGCATGAAGCAAAAGAGTCAGAGAGATGCGAAGCAGAGTGAAAAAAAAAGTAGAAAATTATGGAAATAGAGATTTGCAAGAAAATAAGATCGGATGGAGAAATTTGCACATAAAAAGACCAACAATGAGTGTGGATTGAGGGAATGACAAAGGGGAATAAGAAACCCTCATGCAGGCTTCTTAAACATGATCTGAAAAGGCAGCAGGGCAGCCTTCCAGCCACCTTGTGCCTACATACCTGCCTGTCAGCCTGCCAGCTCTGCATATATCCCACGGATGATGATCCACAGGGGGCTGGGCTTCGTGCCGACACATCCCAACACAGAGCCCCTTTGAGTGGGCATGAGATGGTGGTTATGTGGCCAGGGACCTGCCTGGGTCAGCCAGCTCTGCAGAGCTAATACGTGCCTAGACTTTTACCACAAAGCCCCTCAGGCCCCTCGGTCGATGAGCGCTGAGATTGCCATGCCGCTTTCACTTTGGGAGCTCAGGATTGGGGAGAGTGAGAGTGGAGGGGTGAAGCCAAAAGTCCTGAAAAAAAAAAAAGTAAAAGAATGGCGTTTAAGCAGAGGATCAAGCTTCCACATCTTGCCAGCCCCTGATGTGTACTCAACATTAGCATCAACACAACACAGAGTCTGGGCAACACACTGTATCTTCTTTTCCTGTCATCCGTAGCGGAAAATTTTATTTCAAACTGAAGCCAAAGCCTAGGGAGTTCGAGAGGTTTGCTCTGTTTGTACCTATTTCCAATCCACACAAGCAGACCAGGGCTCTCCTTAATCATAATTGCAAATGATGCATGGGAATAATGGAGAGTGGGTACTCAGGGATGTGGAGAGGTAAGCTATAAACTATGTAGCTATCTCAAATCACAACCAATGTTTCAGGAAATACCCAACTGAGAAAAGCCCTGCAGGGAGAGCTTAGTTAAGGCACTTAAGACACTTTCTTGAAGAGAACGATTACCTGCAGGGCTGTCCAACTAAGAGATAAAGATGTGCAAAATTTGCACACATTTCAAGTACTGAATGAAGAGAACATCTGCATGAAATACATCGAGGATTAAGGCAGATCGAGGCAAATATAGTGAGGTGAGTTGAAGAGTGCTAACAACTAGATTCAGGTAGATTGGGAGGGAAACTTTCAGGTGACAGTTTACACTAATCTGAGGCCTGGGTCATCAAATGAGTTTTTAGGATTTCTTCCCTATAATATATGACATTTTTGTCAACATTACCATTAAAGCCACATGAGGGAGCTCCACCCAATAGGGCCTGTGCCCACAACCTGCATTTTTTTAGCTTGTAGCGCTCACAACCTGTTTCAGAGCACTTCTCCTCTGTAGTTATTGTTGCTTGGCTATACGAAAGTTGACTTGTTTTCCTTGGTTGTATGCATTACACCGTTTTTGGGAGCTCTGTGGGCTTCAAATTTCCTTCTTCAAGGATATATCACAAAGAAAACATAAAAGCCATGTAAAAGAATCCTGACATGACATAGGGTACAGCTCTAGACCTAGACACAACTAAAGACGAGTCAGATCAGTTCTGTCTCAACAATTATCAGAAGTCCCGCCCCTTGATTTTGATTGGGAGGAGTGACATTGACGAGTTCAGCACTGTTCCAAAAGTTAAATGGTTTGAGCATGGTGACAAAAACAGCTGACGCTGAAGGGCGTTTTTTTTTTCCACCCAGGGCGCTGAGAATGCTGACTACATTGGTTATGAAATGAAAATGAGCACGGTAGGTGGAAAAAGCTCCAGCTGTGGCTTGATAAGCAATAACCTGAAAGAAAAAAAAAAAACATGTCATATTGGCTTTTTTTGAAAACTACACTCACAGTCCACTTTATTAGGTGTAGCTGTTCAATTGCAGGTTAAAATAAATAGCCAAGGTGCGCTGGTAGTCGAGTGGTTAAGGCGCACGCCATATATGCAGGCGACCCCGGTTTGAATCCAGCCCGTGGCACTATTTCCTGCATGTCATTCCCCGCTCTCTTCCCTGTTTCCGACTCTATCCAATGTCCTATCCTATCGAATAAAGGCAAAAAAAAGGCCAAAAATAAATAAATAAATAGCTAATCAATCAATCAGGTGGCAGCAACTAAATGCATTTAGGCATGCAGACATGGTCACACATTACATTACTGAAATAACAAAATTGTAAACATTAGGGGCTACGACAAATAAAACAGAAGTAGTTACAAGTATGGTGGCTCGCTTTAGCTTTAACATAGTTACATAGTTAATATTAATTCACAAGACAATACCGCTAAGTTAGCTTTAGCAACGTTAGCTTTAAAAGAGTAGCATACATAGCCTCTTTGTGAGCTTAGCGTTAGCTTTGTAACTAGCTTACACAGCTAACATAGCTATGTAGAGCCTTGATCCTAACCCTAAATGGAAGTTTAATCCAATTTTACTTCTGAACTCATTTCTAAGGATGTTCCTAAGCTTCTATTTCCCCATTCGGCTAAATGCTAACCGACTAGTCTAAAGAGGAGAAAATCCTTAGAAAATAGTCAATTCCCTCAAAGGGTCATTTAACAGCGGGTGTGATGTGAGGCCGATATACTCTCTATAGTGTGGCTAACAATACAAGCTAGCTCTGCCAGCCTTCGTTCCTCTTTGCAGAATAATATTGTGCTTTGAATGTGGCCTCTTTTCACTTGGGTTGAGTAGTTATAGCCTTAGTGAGTTCAACCCACGACAGCCTACATACCACTTTATTTCCACTCATTACTTAAAAAACTGTCATACCACCCTGTTTCTCCTACACGAGAATCCTACATTCTCCTACAACCGCTAAGCTACCGTTGCTTCTCATGTTAACGTCCAGTGAAGTACTGTGGGAAAGCTCAGACAGGAAGACGTGGCTTGTGGCAGGAGCTACACAGTTTAGAGGAGCATTATAGACTGGGATTTCAAACCTGTGTCTATAAAAAATGGTAGGTTATTAGTTTAACCGACTTAAATCTCGCGTTGGCTAATTTGATAAAAGAATTCCACCGTTTTGCATCCCTATTTCTGTCACATCAAGTATTTTTATTCTGAAAGAGATGAATGATCAGTGAGAGTGGCTGTCCCCTCTACCCCTCTACAATGAACAACCTTTTATTGTCTATTTTCTCGTACTCTTTTCAGTTTCATGTGTAATTTGGCACCGTGAAAAGTTGTCCTTTTGTGGTTGCAGCTATTAGTTGTGCTAGAATCAACACTGTCAATACTTGAAAAGCCTGGGTCTGTTTGGGATGTGATGGCCTGGAGGGGAGTGGCTCTGGGATGCTGGCGCTCAATAGAAAGCCCTCTAGAGGTGTCCTGGGACTCACTGAATGAAAAACAAGTGAAGGGGGTTTCCTCCTTGATAACCATGGGGCTGTGCTGGCTTCTTGCTGTCAATCAGTCTGCACGGTTGACTTGTGGGGGCCAGTATTAAGGGTTTAACTGGAGTATGATCTCTGCACTGAGCGATTATCCTTTTAGTAGAGCACAGTATCTTTTGATTACTTAAAAAAGACCCATCTCACTTTTCTAACTCCCGGGTTTGGATAAGACTTGCTAAAGATAAGAAACACCTTGACTGCAACAAGATAAGGGGACAGCAATTTTAAGTTTTTTCAAATGCCGCTGATCCATGTTACAGTCTGACTGGAGTTATCCATAGCAGAGTGAAAGAATTCACCTGTGAGTGTTTAATAACTTTAAATTGACCATCAGGAGACAACAAAAAAAAGCAAATACTCAAATTTATTTTCAGCTGTCCCCTCCAAGGTTTAGATAAAAAAGCTATGAAGAATATCAGTCAGAATTTATTTAGTTTTTACTCATTTAATCTATAATTGATCTGAAAATCTGATTGAAACAGGTCTTTCATCAGAGACTTGACAAAAAGAATTATAATAACTCAGGCTGCAGAACAGAACAAACTCAACCTCACAATTCAACGATTTGATGAAAACAGAATCATGAAAACATTAGATAATGAAGCTTTGAAATTGCCAAGAGGCTTGTTAGACTTCAGTTTGACGGCAGTCTGGCATATAAAAGATGCAGAGTACCTGAAACCAATTCTGCCAGTGCGTACATGAGGGATATCAAAGGTTAAGAGCTTTATGAATTTAAATTAGAGAAAATACATTTTGGGTGTTTTAGGGAATGTAGAACTTTTTAAATTAATATCATGAAAATTCTCGTGCTTCTCTCTAAAGAAAACACATGAACGAGAGGATAAAGACTTACGAAACACTTCAGAGACAAGCCAGTGCCCTGGGTTTGTATTTAACTGACAAGAGCTGAGGCAGTCCAAAAACAAAGATTATCTCCATGATGTAGGTTATGTATGAAAATAATCTGTCGACCGTAAAAAGAAACATGAGGAGGTGATTTATTAATGTGAAATGCTGTTTGATTTTTATGAGTCAAATGCTAAATATTCATTGGAATTTATTGGAAATTCTGCCACAACATATATACTAGTGGGAGCTTGTACACAAGCACATCCTCAGCCTACAGAATGTTTAATACATTAGTAGTTAGAAGTGGAACCAACATGAAAACCAGATAGCTTTCTATGGGTGAATAACAAGCAACTGTAAAGCTGAGAGAAGATGGAAAATCAATCAGAGCCATTGCACAAACATCGCCCATAGCCAGTACAACCATTAGGAATGTCCTGAAGAAGAAAGAAACCACTGGTGTTCTCAGTAACTGATGTTGAACGGGTAGATCAAGGAAAACAGCAGCAGTTGAAGACAGAAACAATGTAAGAGCTTGAAAGAAAGATCCTAAAACAACTGTTAGTGACATCAGCAACAACCTCAAGAGGGCAGGAGTGAAGGTATCACCATCTACTGTTCACAGAAGACTTCAGGAACAAAAGTACAGAGGTTACACCAGAAGATGCAAACCACTCATTAGCAAGAAGAACAGGAAGGCCAGGCTGGAATTTGTCAATAAATATAAAGATGAGCCTCAAGTCTTATGGACTGATCAGACAAAGATAAACCTTTATTTAAAGTTTAGAGAAAGAAAGGATCTTCTCATGATCCCAAACATACAAGCTTATCTGTGAAACACAGTGGAGGAAATGTCATGGCATGGGCTTGCATGGCTTCCTCTAGGATAGGCCTCATTAATCTTCATTGATGATGTAACACATGATGGCAGCAGCAAAATCAACTCAGAAGTCTACATCCACAGATTACAATAAAATAAGTTATTTAATTTTTTTTTTTTAAAGTCACTTTTCGTTTTTCATGTAGCTCAGTTTTGTCTTTTCTGCATTCAGGCCTCGTCTTGAACTCTTAATATAAAGGATTAAAACTTGAGTATACAACAGTGTATCACCACAAGAAAAATGAAGTAATTTTGCAGAACATTTTCTGTCAGAAAAGGCTGATGCATCAGCTGGGAATAAAGTCTGAGGGTTTTATATGAAGATATTGAATAAAAGGGTATTTTTTTGTGAAACAGGTGAGCAACATTTTCAGTCAAAGAGTATTATCAACATCACAATGTGACTGATAAGATGCTACTCTTTTCCAATGATGAGGCAAAGTGACTAGTAGTTTGGATTAGTTCTTGGTAATCATGCTGGTGCAGATGTTTCTCTGCTGCCTACAGGTAAACACGTCCTCAGGGGTCCCACTACATTCAGATATTGTGGGAAGAAACGTTGACTTAATTGATGAGACATTTTGTCAGCAAAACTGACCAAGGTTTTCAACATGATCAAAAATTTGAAGAGATAACAAGAAAATCTCTACAGGCAAAGTATTTGTGTTATCTGTTAGAAAAGGAATTTTAAAATATGTCCTATTGAGCTGAGAAACTACACAAATGCATTTATCAAAGAATTTAACAATTAGCTTGATTCATTTATAAAACATCTGTTTGTGGTTTGCCCAATTTGGTTTTCCAGGTTGGATACAGTATTTTCCTGAAATCTTTTGGAGGGCATCTGTTTAAACATCAGTGTGCTTTTCTTGTTCATCTCTTTCTAACAATCGTTATGAAATGGCTTTTTAGTAAGTAAAACATTCTCAGTTTTGTTAACAAAATATGATGAAAAACGTTCCTCTATGATGTTCTTTGCATGGGGAAGACAGATGGTGCTGAGCAAAAAATACATCTTTGATAAGAACCAAAACTGATAAAATGCAAGTTTTTTCAATCAATGAGGCATGAGGAGACTAAGATATTATTGTAGGGTAAATCTGTAGCCCCTCTGTCTATGCTAGTTATTTGCATCAAATCAAACAAAAAAATGTGGATCTCTTAGCTAACTTAGTGTAGTAAAGACCTATGTCTCCTCAGAGGAAAATAATGGAGGGCAAAACACAGACTTATCATACAACAAACAACACATGTCTGTGCTTTCTGTGTAGTCAGGGACTTCATCTTCATCCGTCTCCTCCCTGGATGAATGTCTTTGCATCCAGAACATTGATTTACTCATTTTAATCTTAATTATGGATGATTTGATTTAGTTTGTTTATATTTGTGTCAGTAGGCTTTGGATGGGTCAACAAAACATTATGTTGATTAAAAAAACTGATTTGGCTAAATTAAATGAGCAGCTCAATGACATTGTTTTCTTATTGTGACACCTTTGCCACATTAGCTTTTCTTGGTTAAAGACTGCTGACTTGACAAATGTCCAGATGTTCAGTACACAATCACTGACATCCTCCACAAGGAGGGTAAGCCAGTGGCTCAGGAGCCACAACACACAGATGTGTCCAGGTAATGGGCTGCAAGTGTTGAGCTATTCCTTAACCCCAGTTAACATTAGTTTCTCACTTGGGTTAAGAGGACATATTTTACCCTTTTAACACAAGTTTATGGATGTGGGACTCCTGATGTTACAGACGCTTTTATCCAAAGTTAAGGATCAGTTTGGGATTTGAACCATCAACCTCCCAGACAAAAGTCAGCAGGATAACCCACTGAGCTATCCAGCATCTCAGCTGGTGAGTGAGGAATCACTGCACATCATGAGGGGAAACTCTGAGAACAGCTTGTTTCAGCACACATTTTCTGAAAGGTGGAGAAACAGAGGGTGGAAGGGAATGGATTTTTCTGGTATTTGAGGGGACTGTGGACAGGCCAGGGGCTCATATTTTTGTTGAGAAAGCCTGAAAAAGTGATTTTTGCATAATATGTCCCCTTTAAGGAGAAAAAGAACTTAGAGTGTTGTTCAGTTATCTAAAGTCCTGTTTTCAGATGAAACTGAATTTTTCATTTCATTTGAAAATCAAGGTCTCAGAGTCTGGAGGAAGATCTAAGAGGCACAGAATCCAGGGTAATTGAAGTCCAGCGTGTCCAGTGTCTCCACAGTCAGTGACAGTTTAGGGTGACATCTCATCTACTGCTGTTGGTCCACTGTGATTTATCAAGTCTACCAGGAGATTTTAGAGCTCTTCATATTCTATCTGCTGCAAAGCTTTATGGTGATGTTGATTTTTCCTCCTCCAGCAGGACTTGGGACCTGTCCACAGTGAAGCCAAGACTACCAGACACTGGTTTTCTCACTATGTTTGATTGCCCTTCAACTGGTCTGACCTAAACCCCATAGAGGATATATTCACATTGTCAAGAAAAAGATGAGAGGCACCAGACTTAACAATACAGTACAGGCAAGCTGAAGGCTGATATCAATACAGCCTGGGCTTCATAACAGACTGACTGGCTCCATGCCACATCACATAGATGCAGTAAAAGGAGCTCAGACTAATTACTGAGTGCAAAATGAACATAATTTTCCAGAAGGTCAACACTTCTGTATTATTAATCCTTTTTGGACTGATGTTCTGTGATATTCTAATATTTTGAGATAGTGGATTTTTAATTTTCATGAACAGCAATCATCAAGATTAGAACAAAAAGACATAAAATGTTTTACTTTGAAATGATGAATCTATAATATATAGAAGTTTCACTTCTTGAATTAGATAACAGGAAAAATTTTAACATGATATTCTATTTTTAGACACATCTGTATATGTACAGGGATATTTTCCTTTTTTTTTTTTTTTTTTTACACACTTGTTCAAATACCATTTAGTATACACTTTAATCCAAAGCAATTTACATCTGGGACAGGTATTCCTGGCATTAAGGAACACCAAAGGATCCACACTGGACATTCGTGCTCTGACTAGGATTTGAATCCCAATTTCCCATACTGCAGTCAGCAATGTAAACCACTGAGCTATCCAGTGTAGTAAGTCTAGTGTAGTCAGAATAGGTTAAACATATTAAAGGACATGTTATCAAAATATAACAACTTTTGAATGGTTCACATTTTGCCTTTAGCAACAACAAACACACTTTTTAAATGTCCTTCTTCGGTCACATGTAACCTGGCACACACACATCTTTGAAATGTGAGAAACAAGTTTACATGACAAGTCACATGACCACATCACAGTAGACATCTTCTTTCATAAATCAAAGTCCTTCAGTCAAGATATGTTAGTACTTCATCAGTTTATTTTGAATGAATAGATTTAATCTGAAGGTTAACACTACATTGACAAATTCTAAGCATTTTAAGACACCAAACTGTTGATCAGCCTTTATCATGGTAACACCCAAATGCATGGGAGTTTTTGTGAGACATGTCTGTGCAACTGATTCAAGCTTCCTTAAAGCTTGTTGTCTGGTTACAGTTCTCAGAAAGGTTGTTTGGGAAGCACTTCGAAAAGAAATGTTCATAACTCACCTGTCTGTAGCCAGACATCACTCCTCTCTGGTGAAAACTCCAGTCCAGGTAGCATGATACCAGCAGATACTTCCTTCTGTGGTTTTCTGTGCTGACTGGACACTTGCTGGATTCAGTGACTCCAGGAAACAAAAAGCTAATTGTTTTTCAAATTTAAAGGTACCAAAAACCCACAATGCAGTTCTCTCTTAAACAGACAGGAACCCTCTGAAGTGAACCCACAATAGCATGCCATTTTAAATTGGCAGATAAGATTGGTGTGGGAAGAGTTAATGTTGTTTCATTGAAAATAAAACCAACTTTAGAGAAATCTTAAACCTGGTAAAAAAAAAAAAACTGAAACATAACACAGAGGTAAAGTTCAAAAGATACTGTACTTTAAAGCTCCTCTTTAGAGGCCTTAGAGGTTTTTGTACAACTGTTGCCTGCATGTGATCAACATAAACAAACTAGAGCATTAGGAAAAGAACTGATGGTTTTATAAAGTTATTCTGGTCCTTAAAATGCTGCCACATGGTGGCATCAGACACAATAAAGGAAACTACCAGGCAGAAAACAGCATTTAATCATAAACTACAGTGTAAAGATACTGTTGAAATCGTGAATTTAACACGTAAAGGTGCAAAAGTTTTAACACTCTTATCTTTTGTTTACCATCTGTTTCCTTAATTGGACTTTTTGTGTGATGCTCCACCAAATATTTCATCCTTTAACTTAATCTGTTTTTTACTGCCACTGTCTCAACTTTTTAGAGTTTGTTGCTTGCATCAATTTTGAAATAAGCATAATATTTCAAAACATTGATATACATATTTTTAAATAATTATGGGGTTTTATAAACCCCCCCCCCAACTTTTAGGAAAATGAGGTTGTACATCCATTAAGTCTTAATTTACAAGTTAAAGACATCCTAATTCATCATTCCCACATAACAGCAACATCTTTTAAGTATCTCGCAACTTTGATGAGAAAATAAACTAGTGGGATTAGAAGGTGCCGTATTTTCTTCTGGAATGCATTGAAAGGAGTGTAAAGTTGCAGGAAAAGAAAGAATAAGAACCTCAAAGCTGTGTGTAAGTATTTTGTAAAGTGTGTAAAATGACCTTCATTGCTGGTTTTAGGCTATTTTGTGTGTCAGTATTATTGCCTTCTTCTAGAGGTTTGCTTGTGCCAGGAGTCATGACAAAATGATCAACAACAGCAATAATATTTACAGTAGCAGCGATATTCATTGAAAGATGGTGAACAGACTTTCACTTTACATTGTGATTTTTAATCAGATGAATTACTGTTTCTCCAGTCATGTATTTTGTTTTTTTTTCTTTTTAATAAGAGTATTAAAAACTCTTCTGGTTGTGTCTGATCTTTTAAGCTGAGAGTCTATTTAATCACCTCCATGGCTTGGGTATTTACAGCCTCAATTCCAAAAAAGTTGGGGCTACATGTGAAAATGTAAAAATAACAATGATTGTCAAATCTCATAAACACATATTTCATTCGTCATAGAACATAAAAAACATATCAGATGTTGAAACTGAGACATTTACCATTTCATAAAATGATTAGGGAATTTTGAATTTGATGGCAGCAACACACCTCAAAAAAGTAGAGACAAGCCAAAAACAGGCTAGAAAACTAAGTGGTAATTAAAAAAAAAAAAAAAAAAAATTCAAGGAGCATTTTGTAATAAGGTTAATTGGCAACCAGTCAGTAATATGACTTGGCACAAAAGGAGCATTTTAGAGAGGCAGAGTCTCTCAGAAGATGGGCAGAAGTTCACCAGTCTTCAAATTAACTGTCCAAAAATTGTGAAGCAATTTCATAAATATGTTCCTCAATGTAAAATTTTTAAGACTTTGAATATTCAACAATCTACAGTACATCATCATCAAAAGATTCAGAGAGAAAATCTGGAGAAATCTCAGTGCCAAAGGTCAGTAGTGAATGTAGGGATGTTCCGATACCATTTTTTCCTTCGCGATACGATACCGATACTAAGATGTTGGGTATCGGCCAATACCGAGTACTGATCCGATACCAGTGTGAACTTTCTGGACTAACTGTGCAGAATAGCCACGGAGCCCGGGAGGTGACATGAAGGGTTGTTTTTTTAATATGTATGTGCGATTTAGTATCTCGTACGTGCGATTTAGTATCTCACACATGCGATTTACTATCTCGTACGTGCGTTTTATTATCTCACGTGTGCATTTTATTTGTATCTTGTATGTGCGATATCTCATTATCTCGCATGCGAATAAAAGATCGCACGACATACTGAGAAATCGCAGTACAAGATACGAATAAAACATACGCGCGATATACTAAAACGCATGTGTGAGATACTAAATCGCACATGCGTGTTAAAAAAAAAAAAACATGTTCATGTCACCTCCTGGGCTCTGTAAGTAGCAAATTATTTTAGACATTTATTTGACTCAACAAATACAATAAAAGTGTACAGCATCTCTGTGACCCTAAAGTTGTTGTGCTGCTGATTATTGAGTTTTACTTCTAAATATTAAAATACAGTAATACAGAGGGCTGCATCACAGGCTCTGTCTCTGTTTTATGCCCGACTCAGGCACCATGACGTGATTACGGAACAGCCTGCAACTGGCCGACAGACCCAAATGTGGCAGTTAGCATTAAAATTAGCATTCGGGCTAGCGATAATCAATGATCAGGATTCGATTAAAGTGGATAAAAAGACGTTCAATATTGGGTTTACTGGTGTGGATTTTATCATTTAAGTCCCAAAAAGTTTCACAAGTTCCAGGCTTGCTGAAAATGCTGCTGCAAGGGATTAAAAGGCATCAATAGCGTCAATGGGACGACACAACGGCTGGCTTCAGGAGGAAAAACAAGTAAGAGGCAGCAATTTCTGGTTCAAAAGTTATTTAACTTTTGATAAACTGTCACTTTTTGTCATGCACAACAGCATCGGTCTGGAAGGCGTTCTAATGATCACATTCAGAGAAATACTGTCACGCAGCCACTAATCTTTTCTGCTGCAGTGTGTCCTTTGGGTCTTCTTTGCTGCTCTGAAAACGGTTGCCCGTGCATGACGTGCTTTCTGGAAGCAAAGAAGAATTGATTTGCGGTTTATAGCGCTAACACTTAGCATGGCTAAACCAAACGGAATCAGATCGGTGCATAAACTTGTGTGCTCACTGATACCAATACCTGCATTTTAAGCAGTATCAGGCACATTTCCGATACTGGTATCGGAATCGGAACAACCCTAACTGAATGTTTGTGATCTTTGGGCCCTTAAGCAACACAGCGTTAAAAACAGGCATGATTCAGTTTTGGATGGACACAGGAATACTTCCAGAAACCATTGTCCATCAATGGCATCCACAAATGCAAGTTAAAGCTGTATTAAGCCATGAAGAAGACATATTTGAACACATTCCAGAAAGGCTGCTGTCTTCCCTGGGCCAAAGCTTGTCTAAAATGGACTGAGGCAAAATGGAAAACTGTTCTGTGGTCAGATAAATCAAAATTTAGAAATTCTTTTGGAATTCATGGATGCTGTGCCCTGTGGACCAAAGAGGAGAGGGACCATCAAGCTTATTATCAGCACACAGTTAGAAAGCATGCATCTCTTATAGTATGGGACTGCATTCATGCCTATATGGGCAGTTCACACAGTTGGAAAGGCACTATCAATCCTGAAAAGTATATAGAGGTTTTAGAGTAGCATATACTCTCATCCAGACAATGTCACTTTAAGGAAGGCTTTGAATATTTCAGCAAAATAATACCAAACCACATCTATCTCAGCAGCATGGCTATGCAGTAGAAGAGTCCAGGTTCTGAACCGGCCTATCTGCAATCCAGACCTTACACCAATAGAAAACATTTGGTACATCATTAAACGATAAAATCCAGCAAAGAACAGCCAGGACTGTTGAGCCACTAGAGTCCTTCATCAGACAAGAATGGGACAACATTCCTCTCCTGAAACACCAGCAACTGGTCTCCTCACCCTTCAGACTGTTGTTAAAAGAGAGGATGCTACACAATGGTAAATATGACTCTGTCCTGACTTTCTGTTTTACCTCTGCCAAGGAGGTTATGTGATCGGGTGGGTTTGTTTGTTTGTTTGTTAGCAACATAACTCAAAAAGTTGTGGATGGATTTGATGAAATTTTCAGGAAATGTCAGAAATGGCACAAGGAAGAACTGATAAGACTTTGGGAGCGATCTGGATCACCGTCTGGATCCAGGAATGTTTTTAAGGATTATGCACTATTGGGAGATAGGGCTAATGGCGGTGGTCTGCACTATTACCACTTTACACCAGGAGATGGCGGACATGAGTAACTTCAATCCCAGCAGCAATTTTTGGTGCAGCAGTTTTTTGGTGTGTTTCTATTCAAAGTTTTGGAGTTTATAGAGTTTGAAAGACGCAAGCCTGGTCGAGGAGATGAGTTGGAGCGTAACAGAGAGAAAGACAGTGAGTTGTGGCGAGAATGCTCACAATGCTGGGAGGAATACAGGAATATTCATCCTCTGCCATGACTTCCAGTCGTCCAGTGAGACCATGGATGCATCTGTTGGCACACATAGCAAAGCCAGTGCTTTGCCTCACTGTGTTTCCACCCCACCGGGGAGGAAGTAATTGGCGAATGCCGTGGTGGGGGGCACATGGGGACGGATCCAGGAATTTTTTGAAGGGTTCTTCACTGTTGGGAGATAGGACTAATGGCGGAGGTCTGCACTCTCCGAATGCTTTTCTAGTTTAAATGTGTTGAAGCCATCAAATTCAAAGTGAGCTGATATATTTCATGAGGTCCTAAAATGTCTCAATTTCAACATCTGAAATTTTGTTTACGTTCTATTGAGAATAAAATTTGGGTTTATGGGTTTGGATAATTATTGCATTCTGTTTATATTTACATTTTACACAAATACCCCAACTTTTTTGGAATTTGGTTTGTATTTATGTCTTATTTTTAGAAAGACAACTTTTTACTATTTATGTCTACAACTTGATTGAACAGTATAAAGTGGAAATAAAGTTAAGAATAAATAAAATCAAAACAGATATTTCTTGGGGGTACTAAGAGATTACTTTGGCTATTTCAAGGATAGCTGCAGCACCCACAGGCCCTTTGTTTAATGCAATCATTCAGGCTATTCTGTTGAAAAGTCAACATCTTGGGAGGAATAAGGAATAAGACATTTTAATGTTTTTTTAAAATATATAAGCATAATAAATTCAGATACTTTTTGAACAAAGTTTAATGGCCTTTGGTCATCTCAATAATTCTGTTGCAACAAAGAACAAGAGGAGATTCCTTATTAATGAAGAGAAAGCATGAGTTCAGGGGCAGTGAAGTGGGTGCTTGTGTTTAACTATGCACTGATTTGTTGTAATCTCTGGATCAAAGAATCCCTCGTGTCCAGGTCAGTTTCATGATGGATTCATCAGATCATATCAGTGGGTTTGATTGAACGCTGTAAAGCTTCTTGATCGATGCATCGTCCCCTCAAGCCTGATTTGCTGCTTGAACACGCTCTCGCTCTTCACCTCTATCACATCTGAGTTTACTGAGAAATTATCAGCCCTGTATCACATGCAACAACATCAAAGCTCACTGTGTGTTTTTCTTTTTTCCATCACCAATGGCTGCAGATTCTCTTTATCGTCTTCTACATGTACTATATATCACAAAGACCCCTGTGAGGTTTGGGGGCTACTTTGGTCTCGGTACAGGACAGTTGTAGGTGAGGCCAGACTGAGTGTCTGTGTGGTCAACATACTGAGCGGCAGTAAGACCAATAAAGCAAGAAAAGTGAAAGAAAAATTAATAAGAGGCTTAAAATTAAATCATAAATATGGGGGAAGAAAAGGCATGCAGCCCAAAATAATACTCAGACAAATCCAACAATCTGTCCTGGAACTCAGTGTGTTTTTACTGAACAAAGGTGTGGCAAAACAATATAAAAAATACACAAAATTATTTCCAAGAGAAAAGGAAACTAGAGAACATATTTGTCCTAATAGCACTGTGCTGAGGGAACAATAATGTTGTGTAATGGTGAAGTAATCATGAAGTAATGATGCATTCCTTAATAACGCAGCATGATGCATGACTTTATTACAAGAGGCTCAGAATTTTTAAATAATTTGTTATGAGGAAGTCATGATCGATTGCTTGTTTGTGTCATTTAGCAGCTGATTCAGAGTTTATTGATAATGATTTATTTAAAAAGTGTTGAGATG
Organism: Cheilinus undulatus; assembly: GCF_018320785.1. Classification (NCBI taxonomy): domain Eukaryota; kingdom Metazoa; phylum Chordata; class Actinopteri; order Labriformes; family Labridae; genus Cheilinus; species Cheilinus undulatus. Next base: position 29,597,491 of record NC_054870.1, on the reverse strand, counting down.
TTCAGCCTTAAAAACGGGTTCATCAACACAGCAGGGAACTATGTGTTCTCATAGTTGATGTCTTAGTTAAATTGCAGACGTCATAAAAAAAAAGCATTTAAAATTCAAGCTGAGGTCAGATTACACAATCATGGTAGTCCCTCTGCAATAAGGCAACAAAGTTTAATAAATCTGTTATTCATTCCAAGAAGCACGGTCCCTCTGATTGATGGGCAGGCACATTGTATCTGTGTAAAATATTCCTGCCGTTAACTACGACATATCATGGCTGCCACATATCCCCTGCATTAGTTCAACACATCAGCTGTGTTACAGTTCAAAAAGCCACTGTGTAAACTGGTGACTTTCAGAACTGTGTGTCTATTTCTGTTAGTTTTACGGTTATTTTTAATCATATCTGATGCAGATATTTTGATACGATAACAGAAAACAAAAAAAAAAAAAACAGACATTCACAAGGACTCTGTTTTCATCAGCTGCTATAACAACATCTACAAATGCAGTCATCTTAAAATCCCCAGTTAACATGGTCTCTGATTACAGGGTGTAACACAGTAATCTGACAAGTTAGTTTCAAAAGTAACACAACCCAACACTGACAACTCATTGTCTCTGTGTTGGTGGTGTCCTACACAGATTTGGGGACTCTAGTCAGTGACTTGGACTCAAGCTACACTTAAATTATACACATCAGTGAGTTGATACTTGACTTGGACTCAAGAGAAAAAGACTTGAGACTCGACTCAGACACATGATTTGGGACTCGCACACAATCTTCGTTTTTTTAATTTTTCAATCATGATCTCCCACAGCCTCTTTATGCAGCAGCTTTCATGCTGCATAACAATGACACACAACGCCACACTTAAGCACACACCACTGAAATGCACACTAACATGTTGGTAGTGCAAACTTCAGGCTTCAGTCTGTTTAAGGCTGTGTTTTCCTACAATTTTTCCTTGGCGCCCCCCTACATGTACCTAAAAAACATGGAGCCCCCCAGGGCCCAAGAGAGAAGTAAAAGTGACACACTGCTGTCAATAAAATCAACATAGTTTTAACTGTTTCGTTGATAAAACCCTCAAAAAAGGCAAATGCATGCTCTTCTTATCAAAAGACCTTAGTATAAACTACTACCTTAAACATTTGACACATCATTATTTGCAGGGATATAATAAATTAAATGTGCTGTTTATTGGTAATTAACGGATATAAAAGACAATAGGATCATGAAATTTTAATTATGTGTCACTGATGCAGTGAGAAACAGAGACTGAAGAGGCTGTAAAAGGTAAAAAGTCAACTAAGGAGTCCAGCAGATTTCAGCTGAATAAAGTTAAACTACAGAGAGAGGGTTAAAAAAAAATGTTTAAATCTGTTCCTAATTTGAATTTAATGCAGCAAATCTCAGCCATCTGTTATTCTAACAGATGATTTAAAACATTTTAAAGCTTAACTTTTACAAACATAAAGACACACCATAAATGATGGCAGAAGTTTTAAGGAGAATAGAATATTATTTTGAATAAATAGTTCATTAACAGTTAGAGTTTCATTATTAGTATCAACTTATTAAGTATTGTGTTTCTATTGGCAATTATAGTGCTTCAAATACAGACAAATGTTTTAGGCAAAAAAAAAAAAAAAATGATATGAGCAGGTCGGACCAGTAAAGACCAGTATCTGAATCAGCCAAATATATTACAGGATATTTGTTGTCTATATTTGACACATAACAAAAACATCTAATCTCCCGTGTCTCAGTGACACATGTCACTGCAGTGTTTCATATGTACACAGAGAACAGCTTTATTAAGAGGAGAGCAAATATTAATCATACTGATGAAGGGAGAAAGAGCATGTGTTTTAACCTCACACCAGATCATTGGTAACCAGTGGTTTCCCAACAACAGAACTGTGACTAGTGGAAATGCTGAGTGGCTAGTAACCATTTGCCACAGTGGCTGGTGTGCAAAAAAAGTTCATGTCCATCCCTGGTCATATGTAAGCATATGCATGTGCACACACCACGGCCAGCTGGCCACAGACAATAACATCAACGGCTACCCACCTGTTGCTGATTATGATAATAGAGCACATCCTTTAAATTCGTTAGATGTAACGATGCAGAGGTCTAAGCAGACTGGATGTCAAAATACTCATTACAACCAGACTTTACTTGGACTTGCAAAAAATGACTTGTGTGCATCTCTGGTCCTACACACCAGGTAGCTGGATACGGCCTGAGTTCCTCTGGTGGTCCCCACCAGTGACATGCATCTAGTGCAGACAAGTACAGTGCTTAACAAATTTATTAGACCACCTGTCATATTTGTCTCAGAGACCATCCAGCATCATGAAGTGCTTTAATGCGGACTCTTTCATTTTCAGTGAGCTCTCCATGTTTTACTATTTTGAACAGGAAAGAGGGATTTCAAACTGAATTCACCCAAATTTGAGCCGGCTCACTGGGCTTCTCTGAGAAGTCAGAAATGAATCAAGCATAACACTCAACACATTCTAAAACTCTTTTTTCTGTTTAAGAATGCAAATAAATAACTAGCATTTGACATTAATCAAGAAATATTAATGTGCTTTTCTGTTTTTTTTTTTTTTTTCAGTTTTTTTGTAAATCAGTAAATTTGAAAATTCATGGATAACAATAATAATTATATTTTAGCATTAAAAATATCATTTGGGTTAAACAGCTTCTACATATTGGAGTATTAACCATTGCAGAAACATAAAAAATGATTTTGGTAATTACCAATGCTGTTAATTTAGGGCAGCTGTGGCATAAACTTTACTTTGATTAGGGTTAGGATGGTCTAATAAATTTGTTAAGCACTGTATGTTTACAAGAATACTCATGACACAGCTGGACTCATATGTGAGGGCAAGGTGAAACAGCATGTATACATCTGCCTAAAAGGTACAATGAATATTGTCATTTTTTACCTGATCTCTCTCTCTCCCTCCCTCTCTCTCTCTCTCTTTCTCTCTCTCTCCCTCTCTCTCTCCCTTTTTTTCTCTCCTGGCACTGCTGGCGAGCCATTGGGTGCTCACATACAGTTGTGCCAAATTGGGCTATAAGCAAATCGGTCATCATTTTCAACAAGAGGACTGGCAGCGTGTGGGATGACGATTCTCAGGACAAGAGAGCAGGGATGCTGTGCTGGTTTCACCATGGGGCATCATAATCTGATGTTAAATTCTTAATTTGATGGGGGTAGACATTTGTGCATTGTGATATTGATGTTGTTTGTTCATTGAGCAGCAGGTGTGTTTCATAGCATTGGCATTGGACCAAAACCTTGTATCTCAATTTCTCATGATTTCTTTGTTTTCATAAATCAGTGCCATTGTTCACCCTTTACATATTTCAGCAGGTTTAACACATTTCAAAGCATGAAAAATAGTTAAAGATGCTGACTATAACTGTTCAGTGTTAAATCAACTGAACATACACAATATATAAGGTTTTAGGCACGGCACCAGTCATATGCACTCTCACTGCTTCCCATGTTTGTGTTTTTCACTGAAGTACTTATTCAAGGCTGTCTCAGCTCCAGTTCTTTGCCTTCCCCTGTTACTAGGTTGTTTAAAAGTTAGTCTGCAGGATTTCCAGGATGGACAGCTTCGAAAGTTTCCTCAGAAACTGAGGCAGGTCCATGTAGAGTCATGCCAAACCTGCAACTTTTGATAACCAGAGCCCCAACCTAAACTACCATGGAAATTTGATTTGACTGTGAAGATTTTAGTTTCCATCTATGAATGTCCAATGTTGTCTCCTGTTTTTTACAGCAGCACATTCATCATTATAATTCTACATGTTCTGTCTTTTTTCCATTCCTGTCAGTTCCTAACATGTCATTCTGTCTGTCACACCTTTCTACTCACTGTCATTTCAGCAAAAGCCTTCAGCTATTCACCTGTTCACCACCTGCATGCTAACCTGCACCCAGTTCCCTTGACAGCATCCCAGTATAATTTTTATTGTGCTTCTGTTGGTGTAGTGATCATCTTTCCTGCCTTCCTGTTTGTTAATACTTCCTCATTGTTGTTTTCACTTTGATTTTTCTTCTTTTATTGAATTCTGTCTGGTTTTAAAGTTTGCTTGGAATGTCAACATCTGTATCAAATCTTAGCTGCCCAGCTGTTTCCTTTGAGTCCAATTATTTTTTACAAGTTTTAGTGAGTTGAAAACTAGAAAAATCTTTTTGTTATTGCCCTGGCTTAATTTTTCAGTAATATGGGCCAATTTAAGTTATAAAAAGTGGTATTCTGCAAGCAGTTCTTTGACACTAAGGTTGTATCATAGCAGCTCAGTCAGCCTCGTGTGTTAAAAATGTGTGTCTTTCAGAGAAAATATTTCTGCTCTCTGTTGCATTTAGGATGCATAGTGGTGTATTGATCCATGCTGGCCTCCATGTTGCTTTAATACAAACATAAAACCTACATGAACCCAGTCTCAAACACCTTGAAAACTGAATCATGCATCCCATCAATGCATAAGTGCACCTGAGTAAACTTCATCTGCTCCAATTATTTTTAATTTGCACGGATGATTATGACATTCCTGATAAGTCTAATGACATAGGTTGTTTGACTGGTGATTAATAGCGTAGTGTAAAGTCTTATCAAAGAAGTTAACAAGTTGATTGATGCACCAAACCAGAGGTGAAAAGCACATCTGCTCCCGGTATAAGTTCACATTAGTATTCTGTTTAGAAGAATATTAAGAATACCAAAAGCCTTCATCTTCCTCAAGCAACTTTATGTTTGCATGCTATCTAGAGAGTGAGTGCTGTCAGTCAGGTTCCCCTTATGGAGGTTTCCCACCACCGTTGAAAACTTTGCACATTTTTAGCCACTGCAGTATTTCAAAGTTTGTCAAAAGAAGGCCCCAGACCTCAAGACCCCAATAAAAATAAAAAAGCATACTAAAACATGAAATACAATATGAATACCCGAAAAGTATGTACAGAGGTGCAAATGAGAGACTGTACACATGTGAAGGTTGACTGGTAAATAGGTTATAGTGCAATATTGTAAAGGAGTATAATACACAGTGCGCAGTTGTAAACAGAAGAGATAAAGTCTAGTGCATGATCCCGTCTCCTGGTTCTGGGGGTCAGTGAGAGTCTCTGGGGTAAAGGAAGGGCCGGTGTACTGTTCATTAGACTGTCAGCCGAAGGGAAGAAACAGTTCTTTTCCAGGCTGGGAGGGGTTGGCCGCAATTCAACCTGCACACCTTAGCATCCTGGAGAGATGGTAGGTTGCAGCTGATCACCCTCCCTGCAGTATACCAGACTGATGATGGATGAAGTGAGGATGCTCTCAATGATGGTGGTATAGAAGTGCACCATCATCTTTTGCACTTTTGAAGGTTGAATTTGTTTTTAAACTGCCACAGGAAGTACATCCTCTGCTGGGCTTTTTTAATAAGGGACTGATAACTGATGTTGAGCTCCCACTTCAGATTCTGGGTAATGAGGGTCCCCAGGAAGCAGAAAGAGTCCACAGTGGAAACTAGGGAGTCGCAGAGGGTTGTGGGGGCAGGAGTGCGGGCTGCAGCGTCCTTCCTAAAGTCTACAGCCATCTCCTCTGTCTTTAGAGCATAAGGCGGTGTGTCCTTATCTGGACCTGTTGCTACACTACAAAAAATAAAATCCCACTTTCCTGTAGCATTGATTTTAAATAGCTCTATATGCTTCATATTTCAAGGAAATATCACCTGAGACAACAAGGAATCCTGTCCTGACACAGGCAGCAGCTGCAGACCTGAAAACTTACCTCAAAAAAAGACGAAGAAAGACGATCAATTTCTCTTCCACTGCTGTTAGATAGACGTCCCATCCCTTCTTGAGTTTGATTGGCAAGTGAGGGATAAGTGACATTGTGACCTGTGATCTCATTTTTTTGGTCATTACCCAGAGTTCAATACAATAGTTGAGGGTTAGAATGAAGATCGACTGGTAAATTGAAAACTTTGCCTTTCAGCTCAGTCCTCTCTTCAGCACAATGGTACAGTATGGCACCGGAAAATCTGCTGTTCCTGTGGCAGTGCAGACTTGTTTGTTGGGTGCATTGGAGACCGGGTGGCAGGCAAGGGGTAATAACATAAGGTTGTACAAAATCCCATGACACACCTTGTCTCAAGGTTCATCAGTGTGCCTTGCCACACCATTTGAGAAGCACTGATTGATTGGACAGTTAAAGAGGAGTAAGATGAGATTTCATGTCTGAATAAGTCTGTGTTTGCACACGTACATCCTGTCCCCCTTGCTTGAGTCAATTTTCTAGTTTATCCCGCCCCTGTCAAAAAAATTCTAGACATGCCTCTTGTTCACAGCAGGGTCCGTTGGTCAAACCCACTGATCTCACTATCCCTCGCAACAATGTATGCACAGTGTGTAGTCATCATGACTGTACCTGAGCAGCGCCAACTGAGCAGCCTGGCAGGCCTGAAATTAGATGCAGCACCCCAGCAGGAGGCCGGACTGGTGATTCCCAGCGGCACGTGGTCCCCTGCCTTATTACTGCATGAGCAGAAGCTCTGGTGGAGAAGGTAATTAAAAGAGATGAGTGCATTAATAGTGCATGAAACTGTGTATGTGCTTGTGCATGGAGCAGGCTGGAATGAGTGCAGGAGAGGATAACATTGATCCTGGATGTTATTTTTCTCTACCCTAGTCCATCTCAAAGGAGCATACAAAAGACTACGGTGCCGAGCAACTTTTGAAGCACATGCACACAACAGTGTATAAAGCACACACATGTACAGCAGGTCATAAGGTTCAGGAAGTGGAACATGTAGGGATTGTTCACATAAATACCCACATCTGCTTCCATGGCTACCACAAACAACAGACAAGACTCGGAATACAGAGTGTCCTCATGTGAGGGTAAGAAAACACGGAGATGGACAACAACAGGAGCTTGCATCAATGAGGAGGCATGCACATGCAAATGTATATTCAATGACAGTGGTCCATGTGAAATATCTAGTGTTTGCAGCCAATTTTTATGTCAAATATATTACATGGATTCTTGTTCCGGCAGCATAAAGCAACACTGTCTCCGTGCTGTCAGAGCATGCAAAAACAGAATATAAAAAGAGATTGGAGGCACTGCAGATGGAGAATGAATAAGAATGGGAGAGGGAGTCAGAAACAAAAATGAAGGTAGAGAGAGACACACAGAATTGCATTCTTCCCTCAGTGTATAATTTGTTCTTGGGGACACTTTTTTTAGGTCCAGGTGTAGCTCTGCCTGGACAAGTGAGGATAATCAGAGCAGAGATGCAGAAACTCTAAGTGAACTTTGCAAAGTCTACCAGGCTCCCTCAATACAGGCAGGAGCTTAGGGAGAGTGCATTATTGTTCTGGATTTACCATGCAAATGTTTTTAGTCATGCATGGATTAAGAACAACAAAGCCACTTTAACACCGGCAACCTCGGTTTAATGTGTTTTCATGCCTGGCGGACTCCCCTCAACTCTTAAAAAGCTACGACAGAGTGGGTGTCGAGAATGATTATGTTGCTCTGTGTTGATCAATAATGGAAACACAATGGAGGACAGAAGGAGAGGTCCAACTTAACAAGCAGAGAAGACCACCTTCCACTTCATAACTTATTAGGAAAAGTTGAACTTGTAGTTTTACATCTAAGTTTCCTTCTGTATGAATGACCTCCTAACTCACCAAAGGCAACATATTTTGATATTTTTACCCATTGATCTGACCTGGGTGTTAAGCAGCCTCATTTGTCATTCACTCTGCCCCTTAAGGATGCAACATCTCATTTTATATTTACATGTTCAATACAGAGTCATGATCCCCCAGAGCTGTTTTTTTCTGTATGGAGAGTTGCAGCAGTAGAGCGAAGCAGCTTTGTATTTTTCATGTTTCTGCCTTGCTTTAAGCATAGTTGGTATTCACTTCCAGTATAAAGAGCTTCCAATGAATTAAAACTTTGCAAAAGTAACTCAGAGAAAGGCTGCCCATGAGAGGGGGTGAAGGAGATAGCTTTCTGGGGCCGGCCAAATTGAGGGCCCATTGAGGTCAGCAAAATCGTGGTCCATTGTAAAGTCAAGCCATGATAATTATATTTTATTCTTAATCTGATTAAAGACCACTTTTACCAAAACAAAACCAAAAAATCTGTAGTGCAATATAGCCTTTTTAAAAATATAAACCCATGTTCTTAAAACAGAATTACCTTTTTATTGGTGATGAAAACAATGTGTGGGAGCACTGAACTAAACAGTTAGGAAAGTAATGTAAGACTTCATAGCAGGGCCACAATGTACACAAACATCAGGATGCCAGAGAAAAGCAGAGAAGACTTAAACAACTTAGATGGAAAACAATAACTTTTTTGTGAAAAAGAAAGGGTATAGGTGAGAAGTGGAAAAAAAGGTCGGAGAGCAATAACAATTAGTAAAAAAAAATGGTGAAAAAAGACACAAAGTGGCAATTTTTGGTTAAAAGTGGAAAAAAATGGATAAAAGTGCCAGAAAGAAGCAGCAAAATAGGTACAAAATGGCAAAAAAAAAAAAAAAAAAAACTCTAAATGAATGTTATATTAAAAAATGGGCAGGAATTAGCAGAAAGCAGCAACAAATGGGTAAAAAGTGGTTAAAATTGAAGTGGCAAAAATCTGAGAAAAGTGGCAAAACAGAAAAGAGGCATAAATGGGCAAAAGGGGAAAAATGAATAAATGTTATAAATATAAGTGGCAAGAATAGATATAAATCTGCAAAACTGGGCAGAAAGCAATAATAATGAGAGAAAAATAGTAGCAATTGACAAAAAAAGGCAAAATTCGGTTACAATGGGCAATAAATGTCAAAGATGGATACAAATGCCAAAAAGAAGCAGCAAAATTTGGCAAAAAGTGGCAAAAATTGGATAAACATGACTAAAAGAAGTGGCAAAAATGAAAGATAAGTTAGTGAATAGTTGCAAAAAATGGGCAAAAAGCAGCAAAACTTGGATACTGGTGAGAAAAGAAGCGCCAAAATGGGTAGAAATCAGCAAAAATTGTTACAAGAAAAAAAGTGTAAAAAATGAGTGTAAAGTAGCAAAAAATGACAACAAACAGCAAAAAAGAAACTATTGTAGTGACTGGGCACAGGTTGGCTGTTGTGTCCTCACAAACGATGCACTGCAAACTCAAAAAACATCAAAAACCAGGTGAGAATGGGCTTTTAGGCTCATGGTGAATGCCTGGCTATATATCAAAGGCAGTTTCAAGATGCATTTTTTTTCAATGCCGCCACCCCCCTGTGTGTGGTGTCATAAGCTAAACATTTATGTCAGCCAGGAAAATTTATTTAGCCTAAGTATCTCTAAAAAAGAAAGAAAGAGGAATTTAAAAAGGACACCACCATTTTCTGTTCCTCTTTAAAACCATGCTTTGATATATGTAGCTTCTTTTCACTTTAGTTGACTATACATGAGTATATTCCTTGATTGCCTACATACCACTTTCTTTCCTTTTACTAGTTCAAAAACCACAACTACTGTGCTGTTCCTAGGACATGCTAACAGCAAAGCCTGTCATATCTACATCTGGTGAAGTGCTGGGGGAAACCTCTGACATCTTTGCAAGTGTTCTGTACACTGGCTAAAACACCAATGTCACTGAAAAACAGCTAACATTTTCTTATGTGTATTTTCTATTTAATTAACACCAGTAAAGTAAAAGGCAATGTTACATTTAACCCCCTCCAAAAAAGAAAAAATATATGCATATATACGTTTTTTTAACTTGTTGTTTCTACACACTGAACTCTGCATGTCATGGTCATGTAGTAGCTATCATTATTGCACCTATGTTTACCTGCCTCCCACAGATCAGCACCTTTACCTGCCTGATCACATAACCATCACATCCTCCTCTGGCAGGTCTACGGAGGTTACAAAGAGGAAATGAAGCTTTAAAAAGAAGTGGACCTGTGTTAAAAGTGAATAAGGATACTTGCATAACTGCAGTATTGTTATACTTTTGAGATAAAATTTCTTGATTTAGTTCAGTCCTTTAATACTTATTTCCTGCCAGCTTTTATATCACTGCTCAACCACATCTGATAGAGATCTGTTTTGATTTCTACCACCATAAACTGATCTGATAACACTTGGCCTCTCTCTTTTCACATCAAGGTTAAAGGTATTGAGTATCATAACAAATAAACTGGGCTTTGTGGGGAAACTGAGAAACTGACTACTCAGCAGTTTTGAACAAAGTCAGCTTCATCTTTTCTAAGCATTCCAACATTAGTACACACATTCTTGCATATGCATGATAAAAACTTGGACTAATTTTTTGGGCTTCACTTGTAACACTGTGATGCTTTACTGTGAAGTATGCCTTTGAGGTTAAACTTATAATATTTACTATTTACACATTTTAATAAACAAATTCTTTAGTAAACCTCCAACAACTCACTGCTTCTTGTCATTTCCATGTCTGTGTCTGTTTACCTGTTGCACCGAGCCTGGCAGCTGCATAGGCCAACTGTAGAGAGAGGAATCTCCTTGTTAAGCATCATCAATGGCATGGATGTTGGAAATAGATGTGATTATTCAGGTCAGGTACGGGAGCATGTACGGTTCAGCACTCTTGATACTGTACTGCTCTGGCCTCCTGATGGCCATAAAAAGGCATCAGCTTGGCACAGGCCAGGTATCCTCCAAGATTGCCCCTCCAGTCCAACGTGTCCTAGGCACCATGTATGCAGTGAGCTGGATTAGGCCCAGGAAAGTGTGCCAGGTGCCTGTAAAAGCCCAGCTGCCACTCCCATATCAAGTAGCTGTTCCTTTCCACACCCACTCTTCTGAGCACATCAGCATTAGACACATGGTCTTGCAAATGATACCCAAATATGCGACATAGAGAAGAGGTCACAAAGGAGTCAAATTGGCACCTCTGGCCATCAGTCAATGTCCAGGCCTTGCAAGAGTACAGTCAGGGTGAATCCCATTTCCACCCCTCAGCCCTTATCTTAGCCCTACCCCTTGGTTTTGCGCGTTCACGTCAGTTGAAGTGGTGTCCCAATTCTTTTTTGAATCAAGGGGTAGGGCTAAGGGCCAGGGGCTACATAGCCCTTGAAACGAAGATGTTCCAGGACCACACTTGAAACCAAGGGGTATGATGAATTTCCCCTCCATGCACTGCGTTCAATTGCAAAATGACACAACAGACTACTAAGGAAGGGCTAAGGGGAAGGGTTAAGGGGTAGAAATGGGATTCACCCAAGACTGGGAGGACCAAGGACCGAAAGACTGACTTTCATCCACATGCTCAGATACCAGGAGTGCAACACTGTCTTGCTCAGTGAACCCATCTCCCCATTCACAAGTCCAAGTCTGCAGTTATTCCCAGCCTTGCAGTCAGCAGATTGGTGGATTACGCTGCCAAGGAAGGTGAACTGCTCGACAACTGCCATGGTCTCACCATTCACAGACACAAATTCAGTGGCAGCATTCAAGAATGAGAGCACACATAACACCGGTTTTAAGGTCTCTGCATTAGTTACCAGTCTGTTTTAGAATAGATTTTAAGATTATTTTACTGGTTTTTAAAGCTTTTTATGGTCTTGCCCCTTATTATTTGTCTGATTTGCTCTTACCTTATGAGCCCAGTAGAGCCCCTAGGTCTTCAGGAAGTTCTCTGTTAACAGTACCCAAAATCAGAACTAAAACTTAGGGTGAGGCATCTTTTTATTACTATTGCCCCCGTCTGTGGAACAGCTTACCTGAATACCTGAGGGCTGCGCCTCATTTTAATGTTTTTAAAAGTAAACTCAAGACCTACCTTTTTATCCTGGCTTTTCAGTAAAATTTAGTTTACCATCTTAATATTTTCTGTGTTTTAGGTTTTATCTCACTATATCTTAATTCTAGGATTGTCTTTTAGTAGTTTATCCACTTATCATAACTTTACCAAGCTCTCTGTTTTTTTTACCTATTTTATACAGTTTTATTGAGCTATATTTTGTTTTTATTCTTATTTTAGTATCCTCTTATTCTGTTTTTAATTCATTTGTCATCACTTTGTTTTAAGATTCTAGCCTAACCTCCAGTGTTTCTTCATTCTGAATTTTAAGATAGCGTTTCATCAGTACGCACGTTCCTGTTTGTAAGGAATTCATTATTTATGGCATAGTTGCCAATGTTGTATATGGACTACAGATTGGGGAAGAGGGTGGGATGGGGGGTGAACTCATGTATTTGTCTTTTAATTTTCTGTTGTGTGTAAAGCACTTTGTGCTACATTTCGATGTATGAAAAGTGCTATACAAATAAAGTTTGATTGATTGATTGATTGAAGGCATTCCCAAATGCCTGGAATTTTTATTTTGGCCCAGGAGACATGCATTCCCTACACTTCAGCCTCCTTACTCAGCAAGAGCCCCCACAAGGACATCTACGGTCTCCACAAGGATCACAGCATCATCAGCAAAGTCCAGATCAGTGATCAACAGTTTTCTGCCCCTGTTATCAGCCCCATTATCGAGTCCGTACTGGAGCAAAGGGGCTAAGACGCAACCCTGCCTCACCCCAGAATCCACTGAGAAGAAGTCAGGGTGCTTTAACACTAGGCCCAGTTGTTTCGAACCGCGCTGCGACGCATTTCCTCCCCCTTCCCCCTGCTGGCTTGCTTTCACACTAGCAACATCAATCCGTGCCCAGGCCCACTTGCGAATGTGCTAAGTCTGAAACAGTAGGTGGTGGTATGCAGATAGCTAGTTTACAAACTTGCTAAGAAGGAGACAAAGGAAAAAGGAGCTACCATGGCAACCTCTCAGGTCATAATAACCTGAGCGAAGATTGATTTTGTTTTAAACCGGCTTAAAAGTACATCCTGCTTCCGTGGATATTTTAAAATCACTTTTCAAGTGGCCAGCAGCGTCACCCTTCAGCACATCCATGTGCAGCTCAGAGGAATGTGTTCATCCATAAGGTGAGTCATAACAAACTATTTATTGACTGGATTCTGATGATTTCTGCCTTTTATTGAGGAAAAATCTAAACAAACTGCCTTGCCATGGTAAGAAGTTTCGTTTGCATTCACACTGCACAAAAGGAACTAGACTTTGGGCTCAAGTGCACTGGGAACCAGGACCGGGCCCCTGGCATGAAAGCCACCTGAGACAAGTGTAATACCCCCAAATGTTACACTTTTGCACATAGCCCTTTCCCTTCCAGTTTAGGACAACAAGGCCCCTTTTCCAGTCAGTAGGGGCGATGCCTGTTCTCCATATGGAGCCGATGAGAGCATGCAACCACAGATGGATTTCACCACCTATCTTTGGCATCTTAGCCTGGACCCCAAACCTGGTGCTTTCTCAGTGATTATAACCACACTTTATTCAAAATAAAAGCTGGAAAATGAAAAGATATTTACAAAATACCTGTTAAATTTTTAAAAGCTGCTTGGAAAATGCCCCTGTTAATATTTCAGGTGGGCTGAGATGGTATTAAAGCAGGGTTGGACCGGAACATGCTGCTGCTCATTTCATCTGAGACCTATCTTGTGGCAGTGTTTTAAGGCAGTATCAATAACAATAAATAACTGTCTTTTTGTTTGAAGCCTTGTTTGTTTCAGAAGGTCAGTTAGAGGCATCACTATTAATTTTAGTCTGTTTTATAAGCAGTAAACTACTCCTCACAGGGGCTTTAACATGTACACATCAGTCTCAAAATAAAGGACAGATTGTAAAAAAAAGCCTAGCAGTCAGTTGCTCCGTTCATCACTCTTTACTTTTAAACTGCGAAGCAGCAACTACAAACAAATGTGTTTGAGCCTGCAGCATTTGTCAGCTTTTCAAACACATTTGTTTCCTCACCTGCTACTGTGCATAAGAAAAACATTGTGATATGTATTGTGAGTGAGGACACTTCATTTGTCAAATGTTTTGGGTTGACCGGGACTTTTATGATCATTAATCGCCTCATGATGGCCTGAAAGCCAGCAGGAAGAAAGGTCACTTCAAAAGCATTAGTCTAGATCAGAATAAGCCGATTCTTTTAGCCACATTAGCTGCATGCCTTGAAGGACAGCAGTGTTGGTGGGTCGGTCAGTTCAACACTTTTGTCCACGTGACAAATTTTTTGATGGATTGCTGTGAAATTTGGTGGAACCATTCATCATGGGCAGAGTATCCTAATGACTCTGGATCCAGTGATTTTTTTTCTCAATATCTCCATAATGAGGTTCACATTTGTGGATTTGAGAGAGAGAACTATGGATGGATTGCCATAAAATTTATCCCCCTCAGGAGAGTTTGTAATAACTTTTCATCGAGCTCCTTCATCAAGTTATAATTTCAATTTGTCCAATGCTTTGATTTATGACCATATACCTCCCAATCTAATGACAGTGCCATTAGCTTCAGCAGTGCTTTGTATGTATTGCTAATAGTATACCGTTCATTCAGTTCTGCTATTCTAAACAAAAATAAAAGAAACGTCCCATAATTCACCTGCTAAACATCAGTATGTTTGTGTTTATGCTGTTAGCATGTTAGCACAGAGCTGCTGACTCTTGCTGCATATTTTCAGGGCCGAGTGTGACATTACAAGTTTTAATGAGTCTTGCAGGGTTGAAATCACAATCACTTTAGGGGTCCACAAATTTCTGATTGAGACTGTAAAGATACCCACAGAAAAGGATGTTCTTAGTCCTATTAAGATTATATGGTGTAAGTTTTAAAGAGCAGAAAAAGTAGCACATTTAGACGGCACCATTGATCACTTATATTGATTAATCACACCATAATGTACTTGCGAGTCAAAAGTCTTTTTTTAGAACAGACAGTGAACTGAGAATAAGTCTCACATCATGCCACTGAAAGTCATGTGTGCATCATCCCTACCTCTAACTCAGTAAACGAATAACTTGGACATTTTTGGAGAGAACTTTATCTCAAATATCTCCCAACACCTCAAAGGGCGATAGTGAGCTGTAGGTGATTTTAAAACCCTTTTAAGCACTGACAAACCTCAAAACTTCATCTCAGGCCCCTTGAAATAATAACTTTGTTTTATGTTTTTATTCACATTTTGCACATCTTAACTTTTTTTGGATTGGGGTTTGTACTTATGCTCATATATTTGGCTATCTAGAGTATTAACTGACCCACACACTGAGAGGTAAGCCAATCTAGTCCTTGTTCTTGGTCCACCTTTGCCTGAAAACATTCAATCTGATGGTTCAGAATACTTGTGATGTCATACTGTAGTCATTATAGTAGCACCTGCCTCTCACCTGTTATCTCCACCCACATTAATGGAAGCTGCTCTACTGCAGAGACAAGAGGAGCAGGGTGTGAAGGAGCTTTTTTTTTGCATTTATAGAGGCACACACCCAAAGTGAGTGGTCTGGGAAAGGCTGTTCAGAGCTGGTTCATACAGGATGAAAAACTTCTGGTGCTAGATCCATTTATATTTTGATCAAAGCATGACACAGACATTTAATTAAGACCACAGGGGACTGTGTTCAAAGGTGAAAAGGGGTATGATATGTCACCTTTAATTTAGCAATGAGTTACAACAGAGAAAGGTCTAGAGACACAGACATGCATAGCAAAAACATGATGACATTACTGGTCTAATCAAAAGGCAAGCCTCGTTTTACTCACACACTGTATGTCTTCTCGATTGCATCATGCTGTGTAACCTATTCTTCTGGCAGAGAAAATCCCATCTCTGCTTCTGTTATGATCTATTATGTACAGTCTACAACAGATTTCTCCCTGTGTGGTTGTTAACCGTCAGTGAAAACTTTTGAGTTAAAGAAGACTCTGTTTGGGGAGCCAGTAGCCTGGCGGTTATGTCTGCTGAATATACAAATATAGGCTGCTGTTATCAAAGCAGGCTGCTGTTACTCTCTCCTCAGTCTCCAACCCTGTCCACTCTCCCATCTCTACAATAAAAGCTAAAAAAATACATTTTAAAAACAAAGACGTTTAAAATATGCTTCATGATTACATTGTTTGTGACTTAAAATGCCTCTCCACAAAATGATTATCAAAAATCAAAATTGGTAAAAGTATTTATCTTAACATCAGGATAGAGAAATGTACACTCTTTCTGCATTTTTTTCTGTCAATTTTTGTTTGGATTTTATTTATTATGTTTTGTGCCAATGCATAAAAAATAAAAAGTTGCAGTTTTCTGAAGCAAATAGCTGAGCTTTAAGTTTATTACAATTTTTTTCAGTTAAATATGGAGAGGATTGTCTGTGAACAAGTTCAGTTTTATTTTTCCAGTAATAATTCATTTACTGATTATCAGCATTCATACAGAGAGAAATACTCCTCTTCCACAGCTCTGACACAGATGGTAGATGACTGGTATAAGGACATTGAACAGAGGAAAATTGTTGGAGCTATGCTTTTAGATATTTCAGCAGCTTTTGACATTTAAGATCATGACTTACTACTGGAAAAATTAAAGCACACAAGTTTTCTCTTTCTGTGCTATTATGGGTTGAAAGTTATCAAAATGATAGGAAGCAAATGGTGTACTTTAATGGAAGTGAGTCTGCTTTGAAAGAGGTGAAACATAGAGTGCCACAAGGAAGCGGCCTTAGCCCGCTTGTATATTCAATTTTTACTAATGATTTTCCTTTGGTATTAAAAATGCTCATATTGCATTGTATGCTGATGATTCTACTATTTTTTCTAACTGAATCAACAACTGAGAATTTAAATGCACACTTAGCTCAAGAAATGAGTTTATCAGTTGTTGCTTGGATCAACAGTAATAAACTTATTTTAAATGCATCAATAACTATAAGTTACATGTCATGTATGAAAAGCGCTTTATAAATAAAGTTTGATTGATTGATTGATTGAAGTATGGTAATTGGAACACGTTATTCAGTAAGATCATCCCAAACTTGATCTCAGTATTAGAAACACAACAATCAATCAAGTGGATGAAGTCAAATTACTAGGAGTTATAATAGATAAGCCATTATCATGGAATAAGCAAATACAGAGTGTGGTAACTAAAACTGGAAATACTTTTGCCATGGTCAAAAGATGTGCAAAATGGGGGCTCACTGATGTTTGAGTGGTTTAAGGCACACACCATGTATGGGGGCGGCCCAGATTCGAATTCGGCCTGTGGCTCTTTGCTGCATTTCTCACCTCCACTCTCATTCCTGTTTCCGAGTCTATCCAATAAAGCCACAAAAAGGCCCAAAAATAAATCTTAAAAAAAAAAAAAGATGTGCAAAATGTATGACAAAAAAAAAGAAAGTAATCCAAGCTTTGTTTCTTTCACATTTAGATTTTTGTTCATAGTTTGGTCCAATGCCTCACAAGGAAATATAAGAAAACTGCAACTGGTCCAGAACAAAGCAGCATGTGTGGCTCTTTCCTGTGGGTTGAGAACAAATGTCCTTAAAATGCATGAAAGCCTTTCATGGTTGTAAGTGAGGAACAGATGCATGTACCTCTGAATGGTTTTATGAGAAATGTGATCACAACAAAGAAACCTATAATCTGTTGTGAAAAATTGTTATTTAGTGCAGAGATGCATAATTCAGTGACACGCCATGCAGTTGGAGGTATTTTTCACCTCATCTAAATTTAAAACAGCTGGACAAAAACACTGTCGTACAGAGCAATGAAAGAGATGAACTTATTTTTTCTGTTTTTGTCCGAGTCCCCAAATCCAGACCTTTTAGACCTGTTGCTCTTACCTTGGTTTAAAGATTTTAGAGAAACTGGTCAGGTCTGAGATCCTGAGGACAACAGAAGTTGCACTGGATCCAATGCAGTTTGCTTACAGGCCTAATAGAGGATTAGATGATGCTACTGTAACACTGCTAAACATGCTTTAAAACATTCAGATAATAATGGGACTCATGCCAGGCTTTTATTTGTAGACTTTTCCTCTACTTTTAATACCACCCAGCCCCACATCTTGACTGAAAGGCTGTTAGAGCAATTTCATTCTGGAGGCCTGGATTCTTAACTTTTTAACTGGATACAAAGGGTCAGGGTAAACAACATTCTGTCTGATCAAAAACGTACATCCACAGGGTCATCACAAGGGGGGGTTCATGTCTTAGGAGGTTATAAATAACCTTTGTTCCTGTTTGTTTAATGTTGCTTCTGTCCTGTGACCTGTGTGTCACAATGGATGTTGTAATCTCACTGACTGCAAAACAAATCTACCTACAGGTACAAATAAAGCTGAACCTGAACTTCACTCTCAAACTATATAATGCAACTGAAATCCTCACAAGTTTTCAAAGGAAACATGCCAAATTCAGGAGATATATGTAGATTTAATAATGGAGCCATCTCTGTGTTGATCTGCTAGTATGTATTTTCACATTGGGATTTAGATCAGAACACTGCTGCTGTGCAAAAGTTATGGGGATCTAAATAAACTAAACTGAACTATGAGAAAATGATCTATAAGGCCAGAACTTGAGTGTAATGTTATGTAAGTATACCATGGAGTACACATGGTGCACATGCTGAACTGAGGGCCTGGAATGCCTCGAGGAGTTACAACAGTCCAGGTTGGTTCCATGCTGCAGAGGTGAGCTTGGGCGACTGAATTAGGAAGAGATGGTAGAGAATAATCGTGGTCCATCACAAGTAAGCAGAACAAAAAAATGAACATGATGCAGCAACAGAAAGACAGCTTGCAGCAGTTCCCACTGTTTTATGTAGCAGTCTTTTACATAACATCCAACATCTCAATAACACTAATAGTAGTTCACAATAGTTCTCAGCCTTTCAGCCCACAACCCCAAAAATAAGGTGCCAGAGATCAGGGACCCCCACTGTACCTGAGGGTGTTTGAACATCGCCATGCAAGAATAGTCGTGTTCAGACAAGGCTTCCCATAAGGAGGGATAAATGGGAGAGCTTTCTGGTGCACAGCCAAAATGGGGGCTAACAATATTATGGTCTATTGTAATTACTCAGTGGTATTCATATTTTATATTTAACCTGAATAATAACCACTCTTGTCAAAGAAACTAATATCTTTTTATCCATCTGAGTAGTATGGAGTCTTTTTAAAAATACAAATCCCTTTTCTTAAGAACAGAATTAAATGTGTTAACTAGAAAAGCACTCGGAGAGCACAGACCTCCGCCATTAGCCCTATCTCCCAATAGTACAGAATTCTTTAAAAAATTCCTGGATCCAGACAGTGATCCGGATCACTCCCAAAATCTAATCAGTACCTTCTTATGCCATTTCTGACATTTCCTGAAAATTTCAACAAAATCTCCATGACTTTTTGAGTTATATTGCTAATAAACAAACTAACTAACAAACTAACAAACCCTTCCCATCACATTGCCTCCTTGGCGGAGGTAATTATGGCAAGAAAGGTGGATAAGGTGGTGAAATTGGATTTTAAAAGTAGGAGAAGTGGGTTAGAAGTGTAAAAAAAATTTAAAAAGTGGCTAAAATCACCAAAAAAAATGGAAAAATGTGTTTAAGTGGCAAAAACATGCAAATAAAGCAGTAAAGGGGATGTGAAATGGCTGGGTGAAATGGCTTTGAAGTGGGAAAAAATAGGTGAAATAGAATGAAAAATTGATCAAAACTGGCAAAAAAAAGGTTAACTTAGGCAGAAGTTGGCTGAAATGGCAAAAATTGGCATAACAGAAAGGGAAATGTGGCTTAAATGGGCATAAAAATTGGTAAAGAGGGATTGATAGTGGCAGTAATAGGTCAAAAGAGCCAACAACAGGTAAACCCAAGATTCGGTTTAGTAGTGGCAAAAAACAGGCAGAAAAAAAGTGGTGGAAAAGGTTTAAAATAAGTTTTGGGTGGCAAATATGTGCTAAAATTGGTGGGAAAAAAGTGATGAAAATGGGTAAAAATTTGGCACAAGTGGTGTAAAGTGACAACAGTGTAATATGAAAGGTATTTTCAAGGCATCTGGAGACCCCCTCTCAGTGTTTGGTGACCTACCCCAACGTCAAGAACCACTGCGCTAAACAAGTTGTGTCAATCACGGTGGCTTCATCATGACAGCCATCTTAACAAGACATGTCCGGTAACAATTTAGGAAAAAAATAATCTCTTGTTTTGAACTGGAAATATTACTTAAACTTATATTACTTAAAGAAATCAAACATAGGAGTGGTCATTTTTAACTAAGGTAGACATTTTAGTACAAAAATTCTACGTATTGTAGCTTCAAGGATGTACTTTCCAAGCCTTTTTCTTTTAGATCCCTGAAAAGTGAAATATTTATTAATCATATCCCTGCCTTGGGCTTAAAGCATAAACAATGTATCTATATATAAGGTTTTTAAGTTAAATACACTTATGTAAACCCACTGCATTTTGCAAAATTGGTTAACAATTGCCTAAGAAAGCATGCAACAGTTTGTCCACCAAGCAGAGGCCGTGCATGGTTTCTGTTTTATGCTGAGAGTGATTACTATGGCCCAACAAGGAAATCAAAAAGATGATGATTACAGACCAGGAAATAAGATGACCAGAAAATTAAAACTCCTATACAATTATTATGTATTGCCATTGTTGCAGCTTAAAATATGTGCTGAATTACTTAGGTTTTCTTCTTTCAAACACAAATCTAATCAAAATCATGCTGTTAGACTGAATGAATAGACCAGATTCATGTTTTTTTTTTCTCCTGAGACCTTTGAATTGCATAAGCAATTAAAAAACAGAATCTTTTAGCTTTAGCCTTGAGGAAAGTAAGTCGTGTTTACAAATTTGAACTACAGCTGCTCAATTTAATAAGATAAACAATAAATATTCTTATTTAAAATGGATCTGTGCTTTAATTTTGATGGTAGAGGAGCTCTCTGCAGGAAATGCCGAATATCAAATTTCCCTGTGAAGGGCTCCTGGCTCCAGACTGGAGAATCAGGTAACAATGCCACACAGAGGAGCGTAATATGCCTTGAGGCTGTTTGATCTCCTCTTCAGTTCTTTCAGGCACCAGTGAGCACACCAATATTTTACTTTATGCTAGTCCCTAAGATTATTCTTAAAATAATTTAAAAATAAAGCAGCATGTCTCGCAGTCAATCTCCCCAGATTCTTTTTTATACACCTGAGAGGTGCTTGGATATTGATGGTAGATAAAAAACGCTCTTTGAAATGCAGTGTAAAGATGTTAGAAACACTTACATGCTGTAGAAATGCACAAGTTCATATGCTACCATGCAATTTTAAGTTGTATTGAGTGATGGAAAGAGCAAAACTACACTTGGGATATACCGGCCTCACATTTCTGCCTCGCTCCAAACTGTTAATACCCACACAGGGAAAAATCCCAAAATAGTCCAAAACTGTAAAAGAAAAAGGTTAGAGGGTTAGTTCAGTGTTAAGAAAAGCCTAAGCAGTGCAGCAATACATTCAGAGAAAATAAAATGCAAAACTTTTTCCACCTGGTGACAGAGGAGACAAAACACTCCCAGATCGATGCTTTCTTTTGTTATCAGCATATGCACAAACATTTCCTTACCCTTGGGAGCTTAGCTGTTTTTATTTTGCTCTGGAACAATGAAAAAGTTTGTGCCTGCTTCATTTCCAATTCTTTCTTGCACCTCAGGACTCCCACTGTCCTCTGCCAACAAGAAGTTTATCTGATTTCATAAATTTTCAGTTTGTTGCTGAAATTATTCAGTGTGATTCAACATTTACACTGAGACTAATAACCAGTAACCCATATAGTTAAATATGGAAGGATGATCCTCACACTCAAATGATAATCATAGGGCACAATGCATCAGCTTGCATTTTGAATTGACTCTATTTTACCCATGCATTTACTCCTTCACTGGATGAACTGACTAGACTTTCTACCAGGAGGTTTTGAGGTGTACCAAACATGGCCTTGATTGTCATTCACTCTGACACACTACACTGGATAAGACAATCAATTTTAAGTGCAGGTAGGTCATAAAGTCCTACAGCTGGTAGAAGAGGCTATAATCATGCTTTAAACTTGTCATCTAACCTCAGCTTAACAAATGGATCCAAAAGAAGGCTATTCTTAAATCAGATCTGTTTAACATGTAAAACGGCATCAGTAGGGGAGTCCAGTCTAGAGAGAGAGAGAGAAAGAGAGTGAGGTTTATCTTCAATGGTGTGCTGACGAGTTTCAACCTTCTCCTGCTGAGTGAGAACTCAACTTTTAAAAATGTATGAGTCCTATCTGTTGGTCTTTTTTAAATCAGATATTATGTTAAATATGGAGGTTAAATCACATAAACATAAATTAATACATACACTGTTATGTCCTGACATTCATTCTACTGCATGTCCACTGACATCCCTATATACGCCATGGTCTGGGCCACCAGTGTACCTAATCGCAGATGCCTTTTATTGCTGCTCCTCAACCAAACAAGCAGACCTCTCATGTCAAAGGGCAGCCCATGTCCAAATCAGGATCAGGCGTTCATTTTAAAAAGATATTTTTACTATGATGGGAGCAATTTACCATATGAAGAAAGCTGGAGGTAAATATTTCATGAATGATGTTGCATTCAAATGTAAACAATCAAGATCACGAAGTAACCTCTTGTTGACATAAAAATAAATCATATGTAAATAGATCAAGTTGATATTAGTTTGGTTAAGCAGTTTTATAAAATCAGGGGTTTAATCAGTGAAGTTTAACCCCGGCACACATCTGTGTATGTGGCAGACTTCCCATTGGGCAAGATGGTTGAGAGTTTTTGTTACCCAGACAGCAGTTCTTATCAGCCCATTCATGGGAAGAAGCTTCTTTTTACAAGACAACAACATTTCACACTCTTTAAGACCCAGCTTTGACAGGAACATGAACAGGACTGGACTCTATTAGAGGTGAGTGGTTCTTAAGCTCAGTAAAACACTGTCAATTTTGTTGTGTATTTTACTTTTGTATAGAGGTGTGACTTTACCAGAACAATCTAGTTGGAGATCTATTCTCTTGTTGTTCTTGCCAATAAGGAAATATTTTAGAGTTAGACAAACATAAATGCAACCAGAAAATGTATTCATATTGATGAAGAAAAATTATTTAAACAAGGCTGCTTAGAGAGTTTCCATTGCAGGGCTGGAAAGTAACTAATTAAATTTACTCAAGTTACTGAGAAGCTTTTGTGTGTATTTGTACTTTTTAAAGTACTTTTTAAAACCACTACATTTATTTTTACTGAAGTATATATTTGGAGGAAGTATTGTACTTAGTTACATTTTAAAAAGCATAAAGTACTTAGTAAAATTAAATATTAAAACCCAAAATGAGGAGGTTTAAGCTTTCTGCAAACAACAGGAAAAGAGTTACAAGTTTGACAAATTTGATTACAACACATGAGGGTCAGTGTCAAATAGTGAGAGAATAATGCCACATTTCATCCTATTGTACTTCACTGTGGGTTAAATAATACTTATTAATAAACAACCATGTTGGAGATTTATCTTCTCTTGTTTATCCTGCAAATTAAAGAAAGATTATATTTCACCAAAATATATTTCAAATACCCACAAGTAGCTCCTCAGTAATTTAAGTAAACTTTAAATTACTTGCTTTTTACTTTTACTTGAGTAGATCTTTAGAGCTTTACTTTTTCTTCTACTTAAGTACTTTTTAAGGAAAGTAACTTTACTTTTACTTGAGTACAATAGTCTAGTACTTTTCCCAATTCTGGTCCACTGTGGGACTTAAATGACACAGTGCAGCCAGTCAGAATAGTATACCAGTGCGTTATCACTTACATGACACCACACTAGTAGGATTTTTGTTTTATTATTATTATTATTATTATTATTATTTTTGCTTAAAAGATTACTAAGTATATATTTTAAAAAAAACGAAACCATCGGCAAGGATGTTAATCGACGCTTGAATCGGTCCTTGTGTCCTTTTGCATCTCAGCTGAGTTAAATAATAGAGTAGCGTTTGTGCACTGTTTTTGAGCTGTTTTATATCATGCTACCATGAAAGCATTATCATTTGATTTGAATTGAAATATGCATTTTTAAAGGGTAAATCTTTATTTTTTGAACCCGCAGGCTTGCCGTAGTCCCTCTCTGTTATTTCCTCAATAATTGGAAGATTCAGCAAATTGCCACAAGAAACGTTTACCCTCTGAGGACTTTAATGCAAAGTATTCTGGGTGTTGTTTAGATATTAATCTATATGTCCTATATTTCATGGGGCATGTATACAAGCTCTGCTGCACTGTGGTGACTTAAATATGCTGCTTCTGTTTTCTTGGCTGCTGTGAAAGAGTGTAATTTGTTATTTTAAGCAAACAGTGCCTTTAATTTGGAGGATGGTGTTAAACTCTACTTTATCACACCTCTCCCAAAATGTACTCAGGACCCTGAGGGCTCTTAAACCAAACTCTGCAAAGCACCATTTAGCTACCTTCCCTGTGATACTGAATATTTTAAGTGTCTTTGCATGTTTTCTCCGGTGTGTGTCTCTATGAGCTCCTGAAGGCACTGCAGACTTGCCACAGGAACGGATTAATATTAATTCCTTCCAAATTACTCAGAGATTCAATTATGCAAGATAATGCAAATACTGAGTCTTGCAGGTCAGATTAAGTGCCTACACACAAAGGATTTTTTAAAAATTAGGGAAACTTAAGCTTCATTGTCTGACACAGCTATTCTTCCTTATTTTCTTTCAGTTCCTATCTCTGTGGGTAAAAAATCCGGGTCCAAGGGTTAAGACATCTCAGAGTGGATTCTGTCAGTGCTAATGCAGACTATAACAGAACCAAACTTTGCCATAAAAGGCATCTTCACTGTCGAAAGCACTTTCATCTGTTCGTCTCTTAGTGTTGTGTTGGAAGTCTCGCAGAATGCCGGCCTTAGGGGAAGTATCACAGGGACCATTAGATAGGAAAAAGGGAGGTCTTCAAACTCCATTTAGAGGCCTGTGCAGCTGATGTTTTTCATTTGCTTTTCCAAAGCCACAGGGGTCTCTGCTAGTTGCGCCTGCATGCCCTCAAATGCTTCACACTGGCAGTTAATCACTAAGATCTCCAACAACAAAACCAAACAGGCCGAGTGAGGAAAAAATATATTTAAGATAGGGGAGAGAGCATGACAGAAAGAAGAAGAGCGATAGACAGTCAGAGCCCAGTACAGCAGAGAAATACTGCAGAAAAAAATGAAAATAATGAAGGAATGAGAAAAGTTTAATGTGTTTACTGCACAAATATTTCCTTCTCTAATTGAAAGTTTTATCAGTTTTAACATAAAATAAGTTTCATTGATGAGGAATGTGTCAGCATCTTAGCAATCCACGAGGTGTTACCCAATTTCACTGACAATTAACACCTCATTAGCAACACTACAGGCGCTAACGACACAAGAAAACTGTTTCAAATGCTGCTGGCAGTATATTAGCGCCTTGTTAATACACAGCACTTCCTCCAACAACAGCAATCTTCCAAAAAATTGTGTTACCTGAAACAAACGACAGGCTACAACTAGGCTTTTCAATTGGTGGCCCAGGTGCCAGGTCAGGTCCCTCAGGCCATTCTTAAAGGCCCTTTGTGTAGACTTCTAATACTTTTAAATAATACACAAGTTCTTTAAAAATAAAATAATGTTTGCCTATTACATCTGCAAAATTATCTGCCACATTCATTCCACGGTTTATTTGTCCCACCTCACGCTGCCACATCATTCACATGAATACCACCATTTCCGCCGCCACTTGCACTGCTCTTCACTCCAGTGTCTCAACACACATTTTGACGAAGACACATTGGCATGCAGCTGTGGTACCTGGGGAATGAACCCTTCTTACTGTGAGACAACCAAGTGAGCCAGAGTCTCCCAGCATTAACCACAGCAAAAATATTAAAAGTAGAATAAGAGCAATAAAGCAATTATGAATGAGGCAATAAATAGAAGAAATACAATCAACACAGTAAAAGACACCAAAATATTAAAAAGTCAATAAAATAGGTCACATTAAATTGATGAATGTCAGGTACCGTCCCCATTTTAAGAGACCTGCCCCTGGATTGTGTTGTCCCTGAAATGTCCTTACACAGTAAATTCACCTAAGTAAATATGACTCAAATTGAATACAATATTACTTTTAAAAATATAACATTTGGTCCCAGTTTATTCAAAGTAAAATTTACTCTGCTTGCAGAGTATTTCTAGTATTTCAGAGTGTTTTCATTTAACTCTAAATGATGATTATGCACACCATGATGAACGAAACATAAACAACTCTACAGCAATTGTAATCAACAAAGTAGTACAGAAGATAACTAACCTATTACAGAATGGTTAAAGGAGTTTAACAATAGTGCAAACAACAGTGAATGTACTGGCTGATGGTTGGCAGAAGTACAGTTAGCAAAGACTGAGACACTGCAAAAAAAAAAAAAAAAAAAGAGGACAAAATGGAGTTACACAAGGCAAAAAAACCTCACAGAAAAATCTCTAGAGTCAAAGGTTGAAGAGAAGCCAGGTTACCTGGCTAGAAGCTGGAGTATTATTACGGTGTCTGAAAGTTCATCACCAGGTGAGGAGATCTTGATTACCAAGAATTAGCTGCAGCTGGGAGCGTTTAGGAGCTGCGGCCGTGACTGCCCATGAGTGATGGCGGCTGAATTAAAACTTGAGTGGGTGTGGTTAAAGTTTTACTGCAGCAGAATTTCATCTGTTTTTTACGTCTGTAAAAGTAGGTCAGTGTTCTTTCTTTGAGGGAAGATAACACAAAACACCAATTCAAAGAACTATCCTGTTCACCAAGTTAGCTGTGAACTCATGTGTACTCTTAGTAACTTAGCTATTTAGCATTTAAGCTAAAGTTACCCAGCTTGTTAAGTGTGAACTGATGAACTCACTTTTACCCACTTTGGCTATTGAATTCCTTTTGCCCCACTCTAGCAAATTATGCTTACCTTAGCTTGTTAGCAACTATTTGCTATTACCTTTAACAACTACAAGCTAATGTGTTTGATATCTTTTCCAGAGCAGGTGAGATAACAGGCTAACAGAAAGTTAGTGGTCAGTAGCTCTTTCCACTCTTGAGTCTGAACAGAATTTAACCTGTCTTTACTTAAACTGGAACAAAAAAGAAGGCTCTTATGGGACACATTAGCATTAGCATATTTTGAACTAGCTAGATTTTTAGCTGCCTCTTGCAGTTATTATAGCCTTTTCAGTAAATATTTTACAAAGATAAATGTTACAAAGCTCCTAGTTTTTCAGTTTCCTATTTCACAAAGCAAAATAGCAAAAAAGTAAGGTAGGTTTAGAGGTATTTGGATATTGGTGCATAGTTAAAGGGTGTAATAGCTAAACCTTGGTGGCATACGCTGGTAAGCCTTTTAAATATAGACTGTCACTTTAAAGTAGATTACTAGTAGATGTCACATGTAAGCAACCATCTCAGTTCAAAACAAACCTCAGTGACCTCTCAGCCACTCCTCACTCAGTGTTTCTGTGCTTTTTGCAGATGATGTTGCTCTGTTGGTTTCTTCCTCCAGCAGTCCCTGGAGTGTTTTGTAGCTGAGCATATAGTAGCTGGGATGGGATTCATCACCTCCAAGTCAAAGACCACAAATCTCCTCTAGAAAACAGTGGGTTGATCCCTCCGGGTGGTGAAGTGAATCTTTGCCCCAAGTGAAGTGATGGAGTTCAAGTACCTTATGGCGTTGTTCCTGAGTGAGGAATGGATCATTTGCTTGACAAGCAGATGCGTGCAGAATGAGCAGTATTGTGGGCGTTGTACCACCGTCATGTTAAAGAAGGAGCTGAGCTGGAAGGCAATGCTTTCAATTTACCAGTCGATCTTTGTTCCAACCCGCACCTGTGGTCATGAGCATTGAGTTATGCCTGAAACAAAGAAATCTCAGATACAGCAGGCAGTCGAAATGAGATTTCTCCTTTGGATGGCTGAAGACTTAGGCCTTCTCTTTGCCACTCTCCAATGAAGCTTTGACTGGTGAAGAACCTGGGCAACAGTTTTTGTACACAGAGTCTCTCCCATCTCAGCTTCTGAAGCTTCTAACTCCTTCAGAGCAGTCATAAGTGTCTTAATGGCCACTCTAATAGTCTTCTTGCACGGTCACTCAATTTGTGAGGACAACCTGATCAAGGCAGATTTACACATGTGCCATATTGCTTCCATTTCTTGAAAATATATTTAACCGAGTTGCTTGGAGTGTTCTTTTGTCTAGAAGGTGTAATGGTAGCCAGGAATACTGATTAACCAGTGACTGGACCTTCCAGATACAGGTGTCTTTTTACTACAATCACTAGTGACTGCACCCAGGTGATCCCCATTTCACTCATTGTGAGACTACTAGCACTAATTGGCTGGGCCTCTGTTGAAATAGGTCCATCACTTCAAAGGGTGAGAATATTTCTATTTCTACTGTTTCTACTTTTTGTCACAAGCCAAATTATATTGACCATGATTGATTTATAAAATCAATAAATGGAGGATACTTTTAATAGGCACTGTATATCCCATCTGCCCTGGGAACCCTCCAGGAGGAGCTGCAAAGTGTCTGGGTTGACTTACCACCAGATAAGTGGAAGAAAAGATGGATGAATCTCCATTCAGATATGCAGCCAAAAGTTGATTTAGTCTTTGATATATTTTAGTTCAGATTGTTTTCTTCAGTTATGTGTCACATTATTCTCCATGTGCTTCCATGGTTTTGAGTGGGGCTGTCTCTCTTGCCTTGCATGCTGGTAGGGCTAATGGTAGGATAAGGAGAGGTTCCCTTGAAAGGAAAAACATTTACAAAGCATGTTTGGGTGAAAGATAAACAAGCTGAAGGAAAGGCCATCCTTTCAGTGTGAAAACAAAGCTGAGAACAACAAACCCAGAGGGAGTTTGACTTCACTCATTTTTAGAAAGTCCTTAGTCAAAGTATGTTTTGTTAGGATGTACTTTAAATCTGCAAAATCAATTTTAAACGTGCTCATACTATTATGCCTTTAAATTAGGGCTGTCAAAAGATTACAGTTTTTTAGGGATGTTCCAATACCACTTTTTCCTTCCCGATATGATTCTGGTACAAAGTGTTTGGTATCGGCCTATACCAAGCACTGATCTGAACTTTCTGAACTGACTGTTCAGACTAGCAAATTATTTTAGACCTATATTTGACTCAGAACGTGGCTCAACAAATAAAATTGTAAATGTACAGCTTCTCTGTGACCCTAAAGTTGTTTTCCTGCTGATTATTCAGTTTTGCTGCTAAATATTAAAATAAGAATAATACAGGGAGCTGCATCACAGGCTCTCTCTATCTCTCTTTTTTAATACAAACTTTATTACACTTTTCCAAATACAATATAAAACTTACAACTTGCATATTAACAATTGTATACAGATATGTATTTAGTCTATACAGTTGTAGAAATCATCAAGTGCATTGAATATCCCTCCTTTCTGCTATTTTGGGCAGCATCACTTGATTACGGAACAGCCGGCTATTGGCTGACAGACACAGAGGGTAACAATATGGCGGTTAGCATTTGAGCTAGCAGTAATCAAAGTCACATGCATTCCGGGCTTGTCGAAAATGCTGCCACACGGGATTCAAAGGCATCAATAGCATCAGTGGGAAAATACGACGGCTAGCATCAAGAGGAAAAACCAGTGAGGGGCAATGATTCAAAAGTTGTTTAACTTTTGATAAACTGTGTCACTTCTTGTTGTGTAAGACAGCGCCGGTCTGAAAGTTGTTTAACAATCACATTCAGAGAAAAACAGTCACGCAGACACCATCCTTTGCTGCAGCATTGGCATACAGTGGCAGGGAGGAAGAATTGGTTTCTGGTTTATAGCGCTAACATTTAGCATGGCTAAACAAAACAAAATATAAAGCTAAACCAATCGGATCGGTGCATAAACTGGTGTACTTGCCAATATCAATACCTGCATTTTAAACAGTATTGGACATATTTACAATACTGGTATCAAAATTGGAACAACACTACAATTTTTAATTGCAGTCAATCTCAGAATTTATGCAGTTAATTGTGATTAATTTCACCCTTTATATCATATTTTAAAATTCCACTGTTTTCATTTTAAACTGTTTTCATGCCGTTTTGGATTTTTCTACTGTCTTAAACCAAGGGTAACTGACTTCCTTGGGTACAGACCTATGATTTGAGATTGAAGATTTAAACATAGACTTCTGACATGTCTGCTGAGCAGTCAGCGTATTTTTTAAAGTGAAGCGAGAGGTGGACTCAATTTACATCACTGTGGCTGCAAAGAGATGCTGTTGTGGCCTTAACCCAAGTGTGTTGAAATGTAAAAATAAAGCATGGGATTGATCACAATTAAAAATATTAGTGCAGTAATTGCAGATCTTCATTAATTGCAATTAATTTGATTAATCTTGACAGCCCTATGTACAAAATTGTTTCCTATACCTCCTAAACCCTGTGTCTACTTTAAAGCAGCCACAGAAATAATCTCAACTAAAGAACACCTGGAACAGTGCTGCACCCTATTATCTATCATCTCCTGTGAAAATAAATGTGTTTCAGTGGTTAAACTTGTCAGGATAAATTAAAAAGGCTACAGACGGGCACCATGCAGGGTGCGGGATATCTCTAAGATAGTGATGGCTAAGGTAAAGATTACAGAAACCAGCTCATTTGTATTCAAGAAGCCAGGGAGCTTTTTCTGTGTGACTGCATCCAAATAAACGCTAAAAGAGGAGTGCATTAATAACAGAGGCTTAACTGTGTGCAACCATTCAACTGGAATGCTCAAACTTTGTAATGTAGGGTACACAGCAGAAGTTTTTTATTTCTACGTCTTTCAAATTGCTATTGTTATATTCCTTCTGTTGGAAACATTTCTCTATATCTTTCCCTTGATCTTATGATCTCAGAGCTAAAGCGCACGCATGCTCTGAATGAGAAAGTGTCCCTGAGCTCCTCTCAACATTCTTACAACCCCGACCCACACGCTTACTCTCTTTTCACACCCGCCTGCCTCAAAATCAGAAAGAAAAGGAAACAGGAAAACACTCCAGAAAAGCAGAGCAAGGATATATAATTAAGCTGCTGATTTGAGAATGTGTATTCTGAGAGCATTAAGGCTGTAAATATCCTTGTGAATGTACTCACTGTTGCAGATTAGGTGCATGGCAGTGCATTGTGCTGAGCATTTTCCACTATCTCCTTGTAGATGACCCAAGAGCATCCTCTTGGGAAGCACTAAAGAAAGCTTGTGATCTCAAATGAACTGTCCTCTGTTGCTACAGTACCCACACTCATTTACACACACACTGCTCCTGGCTCTAATGAATACACACAGATGGGCAGACATAAACACACACATGCAAACAGAAGCCCTGCCGACCCCAAACAACGCTAATCCACCTCCACCCTGATGCCACAGACAGAGAGGAGGCTGCCTGCGCCTGGAGGTGGAGTAGAGAGAAAGGCAATAAGCAGTGTGGAGTAGTAGTACTACCGCTCTGCTCTGCTCATCATCTGGCTCACCCATGGACAAAGCCTATCGGTTAGAGTGCAGGTCACGCACACCCAACACACAGATGGGCCGGTGAGTATTTCTGCCACGCCACTCAATGATTCAAGGGCTGAGATTAAATAAGAGGAGCTACATCCACATGCCCAAGCACAAAATGTGTGAAAAAATGTGTACATTTTAAGCAATCCCGTGTCCGTACTTCATCCACTGCTTAGAGAGTGTTTGCAGGCCTGTGTGTATTTTTCACACGCTTGGCCGCCTGTGTGCATACCTGCAAATGTGTGAAAGCAAACAAGACACAAGGGAGAGTCCATTTAGGCTGCAGAGCACAGTGTGCTGTGGCAGCAGGATGGGGTGACGCTAACAGTTTACAGTTCAAACTGTTTGAATAAATCCTTTTAGGGAGAAGCAAAATAATCTGAAACATGTACACAAATCAGACAGCCTCTTTCGAAGCTCTGCAGTGTGGTCAAGTGCAAAGTTCCTCTTTGGGCTGAAGGAGGGATGCTCTCTGCTGGTTCAAGGTTCTCCTGCAGCGCTCAAGATAATACGCTCAGTTCAGCTTCAGCGTTTGCTCTGACTTAATCTGTCCCGACGTACAAGTTTAGCAGCAGGAGTTAGAAGGAAAAAGAGTTTTTATTGGTTTCAACAGCAGTGGTTAGAAGTTCAGCTACTGAAGCAGGGTTGGTAAGTAGAGATCAGACTATTGTCAGACAATCTCTGTCTGAAACTTCCATCATAACATCAAACTTTTATGAACTGAAAAATAAAGAGGATCCATTTAAAAACACAATAAATCAGTGTGATACAACAATAAGAATAATTCATCCATTTTTACACCACTTATCTCATTTGTGGTCACGGGGGGGCTGGAGCCCGTCCTAGCTGTCATTGGGTGGGAGGTGGGGTACACCCTGGACTGGTCGACAGTCAGTCACGGGGCTGACATAGAGAGAACAAACAGGCGCTCTCACACTCTAAATTGTTACCTACGATATCATAAAGGTCATCTATTCACCTAAAACAATGTCTGGAAGAAGCGGGAGTACCCAGAGAGAACCCACACATGCATGGGAAGAGCTTTTTTACTGTGAGACAACAGTGCTAACCCCTTGTTAGCTTGTTAGCTAGCTTGTTACATTTTATAATCTCTGCTGTAGTGAAGTGTCATTTTGCAATGAGTTACTAATGAGTTACTTTTCTATAATAACTCACTGCAAAAAAACAACTAATTCACTGTTACGGCCGCCGCCGTCTGGGAATCTTTACCTCCCCATTTGAGTGTGTGTGTGTGAGTGTGTGTGAGTGTTCTTGTTTGCCTGGCACTCTGCAGCTCTCAGGTTGCCCCTGCTGCATGGGCTTATTGCAGTGATTCCATCCACCTGTGTAGAAGAAGCCTGATTGGCCTGGAGGTCCTGCAGCCTAATCCACCAACCAGAAGAGAGTGCAGAGGATAAAAGGAGCCAGCCACCAGAAGACAGCAGCAAGCTGTAACCAGCCATGCGCACGTGCCTCTTGCTAGTTGACATTATTGTTAAACTATTGTGTCTCTGTAACTTTGTTGAGGCACTAGTCTTTTGTGGTTTTTGTATAGCCTAATTAGTTACCTTATACACACACTCTGTTTATCTGTTAGTTTGTTTGCTGTTTTGTAATTCCTTTTGTTAATTAGGGTAGTTAGGTTTTTGGTTGCTTTTGTTTGCTAAAACTCAGTTAGTTGAATAACTCTAGGTTAGAGTCTCTTTTTGTTCTCGTTTTTCCATTTTGCACAGCACCTTTTTGTCCTTAGTTGCCTCACTTTGGTTATTATCAACCCAACTTTACTTTTGTTAATAAATAACTTTATTTAAACCTTGAACATCTAGGTTTTTTTATGTTACTTCCCTTTCACATTCACAAAAAAGGAAGAAATACTGTAGCTCTGCAAAGAAGTTAACCCCTCAAAAAAACATGTGGGCCCACCAGCTGGCAAGCAGATTTTTTAACTATTCATTTATTTACAGCATGGCGGAATGAGAGCATAGTGTTCACTAAAGGGCTGGGTCTTTATTTTTCTCTTGAAAGTGGGAAGGGACTGCAGATCAAATGAAGCAGGGTAATTCATTCAACCACTGAGGGACAACAGAGGAGAAAAGTGATGTAGGGCTGACATATAGAGACAGACAACCAGGCACGCTCACATTCAAACCTACGGCCAATTTTAGAGTCACCAATTAACCTAATGTGCATGTTTTTGGTGGTGGGAGGAAGCCGGAGTACCTGGAGAGAACCCATTTGTGCACGGGGAGAACATGCAAACTCCACACAGAAAGGCCCTGACCTGGAAGCAGTCAGTCACTTTCTTGCTGTGAGGCAGCAGCGCTAACCCCTGCACCGCCGTGCAGCCCAAGCACAGAACCATAAAACAGAAAAAGGTGATTTGCTTTACTATCATCTGCTGTGCGTGGGGAGAAATGGACAGATTTATAGTTAATGTAGAGACTAATATTATAGAGTTGACCCTTAAGTTTAGGATTTTCCTTGCATTGGTCCTGATGATGATCAGTGGTCACAGCATTTAATACACAAAGATATAGAAGCTAATGACAGCATAAAGCTGTGTAAAAACCTGGGGTCATATTGGGACAAAACATACATAAAGTCTAGGGCCCAAACCAGGAGAATTTTTTGACAAGAAGTAAAAAGAATTTCGGTCACTGAAGGTAACAGACATTTAGCAGCATAAACAGTCAGACAGCCTCTGCAAGAGCAGGATTTTGGCACCAATAATCATCAAAAGTGAGTACCAGGCAAGGCTGAAGGTGGAGGATGATCTGCAGTTATGTAATCCTGCAGCAACTGCATAGACTCTCATCTCATTTCCCACTTAATTAGAGCACTGAGCAGAATGATCAGGGAGTACTGGAAAGAATTTCATCACTGAAACAAAAAAACTGACTGCCTGGGTAAGATGGATGTTTAAAAACATACAGGCCAAAATATATATAAAAAAAAAAATTAAAATAAAAATGCCATAAGATGAGACAGAAATGTTTCAAAATATATTTGCTGAAATCATATTTTTATGAGGGTGAGGGCCCAGGGAGATAATAATTTTCTCTTTGGGGAGGCTCACTTCCCCACACTTTTAAAAGCACCCCTTTACTGCAGAGGGTAAATCAGCAAGACCAAGCGACAGAGGCCACATAAGCCTGGAAAGTTAGCTCGTCTTCAATTATGACACCCAGATTTCAGT
Source organism: Cheilinus undulatus (assembly GCF_018320785.1). Lineage (NCBI taxonomy): Eukaryota > Metazoa > Chordata > Actinopteri > Labriformes > Labridae > Cheilinus > Cheilinus undulatus. The sequence goes on along the minus strand of NC_054870.1, from coordinate 29,562,772 downwards.
CAGATTTGCCGTTGTTGTTCCACTGTATGTGCTGTAATATTGTTTCTTCCCCCAGGCTTTTATTAGACATGCTATAGAAAAATGTCTGCCAACCTCGAACCTTTTTGCAGTCTCGTTTAAAAACACCTGAACTTTTCCTCAAAACTGATGCAAAATCCACATTTTCTGTAACCTTGCAAAGCAGATGGATTCCCCAAGGTTTCCGTGTTTCTTACTGTCAAATTCATCTTACAAAGCTCCTGTCTGAACCGTTTGAACCCGGTTGGAAAGTGACAGGACCAATCAGCATTGAGGGGCAGTACTTTCAGGCGCAGCAGAGTTGTGACGTATGCAAGCAGCGGGAAGAGGCTGGTGCAATTATGGCAGAAGACAGCGTGGATGCTGCTAAAGCGTAAGTTTTCAGAACTTGACATTTCTTTGTTAAAAGAAGAACAAAGAACAGCACAGAGTTGTTTTCTTTTCAAAAACCACAAAAGTCGTGTACTGACATGTCTACAGTCGCCATGGTTTGCGTTATGCAGCAATCTATGGAGTTTACTCCTTGGTAGTGGCATACCTCGTGTTTTGTTACTCTGATTGACCCATAAAGATGTGACAGAACGTTCACCCAGTCACCCTCCGATTTTTTTTTCAAAGACTCTGCCCTTTCCCTAATGCAGTCTATTGGAGCTTTACCAGATGGATGTGTGAAACATTTTCTTTTATTAGCTTTGAATCTGAACTAGCTATGGCTTCATGCTTTGGTCCAGCTGAGTTTTCTTGCAAATATCACCCACCTGCAGTCAACTACAGGCCCTGTTTCACATTACAAATCAGATCAGGCGGCAACCTCCGGTCCCGAAAAATGAAGCCAATATAGAAGTGCAAAAAATGCGGTGCAGTGAGTGTCTACTTGAGGCTGGCTGCAGGAACACTGGAAGTCCTGTATGATCACCTATTAAAAAGCTGGTTTTTACACTAGAAATAAACTGGTTTACAGCCTGGGTCAAAAAACCAAAAGTAACTCATTAGTTAATGTCTTCATGTGCTCTCACTGTACGGGGGATGAATTTTTTTGTACAACAATGGTTTAGATTGTATTTAGGAAAAACTTCACTGTTGACTGATGTGCATCTTGTTTGATTGACAGATAGCTTGGCAGGCAGAAGCTAAGTTTCTGTCGACCAGAATGCTAGCTAGCTGACAGCAAGTCAAGCTTGGTGGGCGGGTTGTTAGGTTGATCCGAGGTTGGTTGAGACCGCGGTTTCAATATGGAAGCCCCTACGGATTGGCTTCCAAAGCAGTTTGAGTCAGCCTATTGTAAGCAGACGGCTAACATCACACAAGGTTTGTCCAATTCTTTCTACAGTCTATGGAGTCCAATCAATGTGATAAGATGGATGTGTTGGTTAAAGCTGCCCTGTCATATAATAAACACACACCAGTTTTGAGTTTGCTGTTCTCAAGAAGCATTGCCTGATGTGAACCATGCCTTGCAGAAAAAAGCTCTCAGAAGACCTACGATCAAGAATTGCTGACTTGAATGAAGCTGGAAAGGGTTACAAAAGTATCTAAAAGTCTTGATGTTCATGTGTCCACGGTAAGACAGACTGTCTACAAATGGAGAAAGTTCAGCACTGTTGCTACTCTCCCTAGGCGTGGTCGTCCTGTAAAGATGACTGCAAGAGCACGGCGCAGAATGCTCATTGAGGTGAAGAAGAATCCTAGAGTGTCAGCTAAAGACTTACAGAAATTTCTGGCCCATGCTAACACTTGTGTTGACAAATCTACAATAAGTAAAACATTAAACAAGAATGGAGTTCATGGGAGGACACCACGGAGGAAGCCACTGCTGCCCTAAAAAAACATGGCTGCACGTTTGAAGTTTGCAAAAGATGTTCCACAGCACTACTGGCAAAATATTCCGTCGACAGATGAAACCAAGGTTGAGTTGTTTGGAAGGAACACACAACACTATGTGTGGAGAAAAAAAGGAACAGCACACCAACATCAAAACCTCATCCCAACTGTGAAATATGGTGGAGGGGCCATCATGGTTTGGGGCTGCTTTGCTGCCTCAGGGCCTGGACAGATTGCTGTCATTGACAGAAAAATGAATTCCCAAGTTTATCAAGACATTTTGCAGGAAAACTTAAGACCATCTGTCCGCCAACTGAAGCTCAACAGAGGATGGGTGCTGCAACAGGACAACGACCCAAAGCATAGAAGTAAATCAACAACAGAATGGCTTCAACAGAAGAAAATATGCCTTCTGGAGTGGCCCAGTCAGAGTCCTTACCTCAGCCTGACTGAGATGCTGTGGCATGACCTCAAGAGTGCGATTCACACCAGACATCCCAAGAATATTGCTGAACTGAGACAGTTTTGTAAAGAGGAATGGTCCAAAATTCCTCCTGACCATTGTGCAGGTCTGAGCTGCAACTACAGGAAACGTTTGGTTGAGGTTATTGCTGCCAAAGGAGGGTCAATCAGTTATTAAATCCAAAGGTTCACATACTGCTTCCACCCTGCACTGTGAATGTTTACAAGTTTTGTTCAATAAGAACATGAAAATGCATCAATTTTTGTGCGTTATTATTTTAAATAGACTGTGTTTGTCTATTGTTGTGACTTAGATGAAGACCAGAACACATTTTATGACCAATTTATGCAGAAATCCAAGAAATCCCAAAGGGTTCACATGCTTTTTCTTGCAACTATATATATATATATATACATATATATATATGTGTGTGTGTGTGTGTTTTTGGCTTGTACTCCAAATGGTTTAAATACAGCTTTCAGTTTAATTTGGGTACTCCTGGATAGGTGTTTTTGACTAATTTTACTCAGAATTCAAAGGGTTTGAATCTCTGAGACCAGCGTTGTCATATATGACGAGAGACACTTGTTACTCAAAGCTAAATAACTTTTGACCATAAATCATAGCCACTTTGTTTCCTCTGAAATCCCTCTGTTCTAATCATGCTATACATGCCTTACGAATTCTTTATGGAAGCATTTAGAGCTGGAACTTGGATGACTTTCCAGGGTCCACATCAGAAACCTAGATGACTTTCAATTCATTTTTCGATTGTTTCTCCAGCTAGCAGCTAATACAAATTTTTTGCTGTTCAGACTTGTTAGATGAATTATATTGGTGTTTTTTTATGTAGAATAAACAGGTTGCTGATGATAAATTTGATGATATTCAAGCATGTCTACATATATGTTTTAATATCTACTTTTTGGTTTCATCATTTTTAGAAAGGATATCCAAACAAAATGAGAGCATTTCTGATTCTACTGGGTATGCATCAGTCAAAATGACCTCTCACTGTGTTTTTAGTAGGTACAGAATGATGTCTCTTCTATTGTAAATGGAAACCTTTCACATTGTCAGTTATATAGTTGATTTTGGTCATTTATACAATGTGTTGGGAGAAAATTTGCACACATTATCCACCACAATAAAGTCTGAATGTAGGACTTCACAGACTATTCTCCATTTAATATGCCTTCCAGTACTGTTCAGTCTGCTTTTCTCCATCTATATTCTTGACTGACCAAAAAGCAGCACATAGTTGATGTGAATCTTTGTAGTACATCTGTAAAGCACGAACACATTTAACATGCTGTGATATGAATCAAACTCCTTAGTCACATTTTTTTAAGTCTGTCATGAGAGCACTCAGATCTGAGCAGAACTAAAAGATAAATGTTTCCGCATATTCCCCTCTGTGTGTGATGTTGCTGTACACAGGGGGTAAAATGTTTCCTTCTCCTGACAGCTTGATTTAAATTTACTGAATAAGAACGCTGATGGTCAGCAAAGCAGCATCTGAGTCTCTTCATAAATGTTTCACTACTCCTAGGAGCTGTCAAAGCACGTGTGTGTGTGTGAGTGCATGAGTGAGACGAGGGCGTTCATCTCTCAAAAGACGGCAGAGTTCTTTGAGCTTGAGGGGAAATCAGTAGGTAACACCACTGATGAGAAGATACTTGTGTGTTTCTGTGCAAGTACACGAAAAGAAGTGTGGGTGTGTGCACCTTTCTGTAGCCGTTGAGGCTGAGCGGTCAGAGGCTGAGTACTCACACCACCTAGTGGCATCCAGACCTTGTAGAAGATGATAAATACCCTGAATTTCCACCTGTAGAGAAATCAGTGTTTTGCTTGAGTGATCCAGCTACAAACAATACCAAAGAAAAAAACAAGAGGTTATTACAAGTAAATGAACATATTCACAAGGACCACTGGGGGGAATACAAATAAGTAAAGGCAGGGAAAGAACAGGGAAGTGGGGGTTGTAAAATTCAGTCATGGTTCTGGCCCCCAGGCTGTGCTGCTTCACTGAAGGGCTGTTTGACTGACAGGTGAGGAAACGTTAATCCGCCGTGCTCTGCATCCTTCTTTTTTCCCCTCACTCACTCTTCCACGTTTCTTTCTCCCTCTAAGTGGACGTCATCCCATCAATCTTGTTAACAAACAGGAAACACTGTGACTCTTCCTCTACCTTGTTTACTCTTCCTCGCCACTGATCATCACAAGGGATTGTCTCTTGTCAACACCCTACTACTGAAGAACTGTCATGTATTATGCATAGATGAGCATGAAAGGCAGAGAGGTGGCTGTCAACTACATGCATGATTTCTTGTTTTTGGAATTTAATATCTGCACCACAGTCTAAATGCATTAAAACAAAATTGCATGTTATTTGTGGAACCTGTTATCCCGTCTTATGTCTGGCATTTCAGAATCCAAGCCCGCATTTGGCCCCTGCTTTTTCTATCTTGGTTGACACAGCTGTCACCTGCGTGGAATCAGCATTAGCAGATAGCATTTTCACTACGTTCCCTTGACTCCCAAGCTATTTGTAAGTTTGACTTCTTGCTTGCGAGTGCAGCCGGAATCTTTTGTTTCCATTATGCAGCAGTCAGTCAGGCTGAGGGGGCCATGTCCACGAGCTGTCACCGCTGAGTGCCGTTAAGTATACCGACCATGCTTTGGACTCCTAACTCCATCGCAGCCAGTTTGTCAGGTAAGAAAAGAGAAACACACACACAGCTTTCTCTACATACCCACTTCCACTTTGAGCCTTGTAGGGCTGTCTCTTGTGCGCACACAAGATAAGAATGCAAAGTTTAGCTTTCAGCAGCTGCAGGAGTACAAAAGAAAACTAAACAACTCTTCTGTATGGTAAAGTGTTCACCTCCCATAGCACCAAATGCATAGAAAATTCAACTTGCAAGAAATGAAAGAAGGCATTTCAAAAAAGAAACACACATAGGGAGTGTACTAAAAGTAGCAACTTTTTTTTTCTTTTTCAGATACAACTATTTACATGTAACCAAAGACAATGTCCTTGAAACGGGTACAAACATTTTTTTTTTCACTCTTCCTGCAATTTTTCATCAAATGACAACTCAGAAATATTGTATAAAATAAAAATATCAGCTTCAGGGAGAAAAGTAGTCTAAGCATTTGTCTTAAATGTCCATTAACTGCTATGTACAGGAGTATTTACATTCTAAAATACCATTCAGAGCAGAAATTTTGCAAAGTAATTAACAGTAAACACAGTTGCAGTCATGTTTCACTGCAGCCCTACAAAAACTAGATCAGACTAATCATCTGCTTATACAGGTATGGCTGTCGTTCAAATCAGTGATCGTGAGCAGTACAAGGCGGAGGCATCAGTACAGGTAAATTGACACAAAAAAAGAATAAATTAATGGGAGCTTAATGTACGATGTCCAATACAGACACATTATGAAACCACGGAGGAAAAATGTGACGCTACATGTGGCTGGAAAAACAGACACCAAAGGAAATCTCCAATATCACCACAGATTTTTGAGTTATGATCAAAATTAGCATGGGTTGAAGTCAAAATAATTCAGTCAAATACATGTTTTGTATCCAGCCACTGAGCTGCATCACATGGGGTACAGTTTGATAAAACATGACAAGAAACTGGCTACATACTTTTCATTAACAAAAGGAGAAGAAAGCATTAAATTAAATACATATTTAAAAAAAAAAAAAAACAATTCAAAAGGAAGCACAACTATTATTCTGAAGTAATTCATCACATCTCTTATACCTGTGAGATTTACTGGAATTTTATTCACAAATTTAAATAATTAAACTAAAGTATGACCAAATTCATTACAGATAAAAAGGAAATTCACAATTTATCCTAGCATCTTTAAAATGTCATTATCAGTCAGATAATAGACACCTAGTCAATTTTGCATGTCCCAATTCATTTACAAATAATTCATGATTGATTTAAAAGAAATTTAAAGGAAAAAAAAACACTAAAGACACAAGAAGCCGCCTATGCGACTTGCAAACTCTTAATCAATGGGCACAGTAAAAATATTACAACAAAAAGCTTAAAAAATACTCTCTTTCCCTTAACATTCAAGCTGACTGCTAACATATGTAAGCATTCAAAATCATTCCACACAACATAGAGATGTCATTCTATCATCCATGAAGATGATTGTTTTTATACTAATCGATGATTTCACCCTTGGTTTTAGTGTGGATGATCAGATATTAAAATGTAATGATCCGTAAAATCTGATTCAAGAGGTTCGCTCTCTTGCCAAGTGAGTGAGGCCGGACTCTGTCTCAGTTTCTTGTTAGCATCAAACCTTCAGGAAGACCTCGAATTCATCATCATATCTGGCATTCCGCAAATTATTTTAGTTTAGCTTGATTTCCCAGTTACCTGAGGATGAATCTTGATCTGACTCTGAATGTGGCGAGAGTTGATTGGAATCTGCATATCCGTGTGTGAGCAGGGCTTTGGTTCAGGCTGTGCTCCAGAGAGTGAAAGATGCCTCTATTGGTGAGAATCCAGAGTGATCACAGCGTTGGGTGATCTGGTGAAGCTATGGGAATGCTGCTCAGCCTCTGATGACCTCCTGTCAGTCAGGGGGCTCGGACTTCAGAGTAGCCTGGGATCCCTTTAATGTGCAGAGTGTGTGTCGGCTGTCTGGCTGCCTCTTAACAGTGCTCCAGGTAGTCGATGACCCGCGAGATAGACTTCTGTCCTGTGGTGCCCATGGCACACTGTGTGACGAGACAGAAAGAGAGAAACAAGAGTGTGAGAGTGCAAACATGGACTTCTATTGTGCAGCAGAAACAGTGTTGACTTTTTAAGCTTCTGTTCACGATATTTTTGAAACAGATGGTTCCAGTCTGCAGCTCTGACAGGATGAGTCACATTTAAAGTAGCAGCAAATTGCACATCTGTGTCTCTGCACTTCAATATTAATGCTTGAATTATTTCTAAACAATCATTTATATCAGTGCCTGAATTATGCTGATTGGATACAGCTGAGTCATACTTAATTGATAACAATTTATTGATCACTGTACAGTGGTTTGTTTAAGCTGAGTGCCGCTTAAGGCTGTGCGAGCGATTAGAAACTGGCTAATAAGCTGCTGAGAGGTATTTCAAATGAGTGACAATCTCCTAGCCTCTTTATATATTAGCATTCACAGACATTAGTATTCTACACTCTTTGTGTTAATGAAGTAAACAGAAATAAAAGCCTCCATTTCTCTGAGATTATAGTATTTACTCAGTAAGAAGCTGAATGACTGTGCAGAAAAGGATGCAAGCACTGCAACAAGATGCGGCCTGGTACAGAATCCCTGTCTGCAAATTGTGTATTTGATCCAGGACTCATCAGTGCATTAAATAACGTTAATGCTCAACAGATCCAATTAAAAGATCTTTGCGTTATTTGAACGCAGTTAGCCTGGAGCTGAAGTTTGCATCATCACTTTAGACCTTTAAAAAAATAACACTTCTGATGATTAAGTCTAAGTAAAACATGCTATCTGCACATTTTTTTTACAAATGATTCCACTTTATCCATAATCTTCTTGATGCGCGAAGTATAGGTCCATCTACGGCAGTATACGCACCAGACAAACTCTGTATATTGCAGTGTTTCCCCTACTATTCATTAGGGGGCCAAACTGCCTTCCCAAAGAGACTGCCACCACTCCAAATGAAAGGCACTGAACACACAATTTCCTGAATATATGTGATTTACTCATTTTGTTTCAACAGAGAATGAGCATAGTGCTCCCCAACGAAGAAGAGACTTTGAAGTAGAAACAATGGGTGTTTCCTCTTCTGGTGAACAAAACAATGCTTATTAAGGGGCAGCTAGTTAACGCCACTGACTGAGAACTTTGTCTCATCAGCTCTAGACGGATAGTTCAGTTGTCCCCTGCCATGCCGGTCAAACCAAGTAGAACCAAGCCGCTCAGTTTAATGGAAAAGCCCAATAGGATTAAGGGTGGTGGAGCAACCGTGGCTCAGTAGGTAGAGTCGTCGCAACTAGAAGGTTTTGGGTTCAATCCTCAGCTCCTGCAGGCAAGACACTTGACCCCAATTTGCTCCTACTGCTACAGACTACAAGCTTTAGTCCATTTACTATTTAAGGTAGCTCTTTAATCAGGGATCACAAATAAATTATGCCACACTACAAGACTGTAATTGGCATAATCTGGCTCAAAGTTTAGAAATCAGCTGCGATATTGCAGTCAGGCTAAATCTGGCTGAATTGGTGTAGTCTGAGCCATATTTCAGGTAGCTTTATTACCCAAAAAATGAAAATAAACCAAGTTTTTCTTGATATCAAATGAACTTTTGTGTTCTACAGGAGCTTAAACCATCATTAGCGCATTTTAAATTCTCTGTAGTAAAGAAAAATGGCTGTCAAATTCAGTACAAGAATCTACTGTTGTGGCTGATGTGGACAGAACGGAAGAGTGAACTGGTGCCTTATCCCTTCCCCCTCTCAGCACAGTCCATGATGTTCCAAAATCATTTTTTCCCCCATCTCCACGCTAGATGCACCTCAGCTGAAACTTTTGTGTTCAGTTACTCTTCAGAGGTTCTCTTGCACAGCACTTAAGCTTCTTTCTCCACCTCTGTACTCTTAGAAATCTTCTGTAGCATCAGTTCAACAGAAACAATACTTAGCATTACTGTGTACTTGTATATAGCAGATAAAAAAAAACAAACAAACTGAAAATTAACTTGAAAAGGATTATTCATTTCTGGCACTCATCAATACATTGTTACTCTGGATTTCAATTCACATGTCAAGATTTATCTTATCATAGTGACAGCAGCATGGTGAGAAATGCAAACCGCAAAAATGTCTCATACTCACAGTGAGGTTCATGAAACTCAAGAACTTCTTCAGCATTTCTGTCATGATGGAGAAATCCCCTTTAGGTAGATGCTCTCTCACAGTAGTCACATTTATCTGAGAAGGACAGAAAGGTGTATGAGCAACGATATGATACTTTTGAGTGGGAAAAATAATCTGCAGTCCTATCGTGTGTGAATCCGATATCCTCACCTGGCTGCCCTGGCAGAGGCAGCCCAGCAGCAGCGCAGTGTAGGAGGCAACAATACTGTCCTCCATATGCTTGCCTGCATGCTGCAGAGCTATAACAAACAGGGGAGAAGGAAGAAAAAAGAATTAAGATACAATCACACACACTGCCTCTTTTAGGAGGACAGGATTGCAGACTCTAAAACTGGGAATTGCTGAATAGAATCTGATTTAAAATCTCCTGAGAAAGATTTCTTCTGGAGCTGTGATTCAACGCTCAGTTACCCACAAAGCTGCACAGTGGCTAAAACATTCACTAATAGTGCCAATAAGTCCCAACTGTCTCCTTGTGCTTAGTGGAGGCCACACTTAGAGAAGCAATAAAGCAAAGAACTGATTTTTCCATTTCTGAACAAAATTAAGAAAGTTATGCCTGCACTGCTTTATTGTGAAATCAATACTTCAAGACTGATACAGTTGAGTACAAAAAAGCATAAACTCATCATTAAGACAGGGAAAACAAGCAAAGAGTTCGATTTTCAAGAACTTCTCACTTGCTTACTGTTCCTAGGTGATGCAATTTGTCTCATGGAACAACTGTTCCCCTTGGTAGCAACCTATCACTTTGTTTAAATTGCCCTGGTTTTTTTTAATATTTGCTTTTATTTTTAAGAAATTTCACAACAAAACATAAAAAACAAAGTAAACGAGTTGTGTCCTGGCTAAGGATGCAACAATTAGTCAGAGAAGAGAACAATTTCATGATTATCACAATTATTTAGCATTTCCAAAATGTTATGTATTAAATCACATGCAAAAAATAGTCCACAATCCAGTATAAAATAGCAAAAAGTCTCTGTCTCCTTTTGAATTGGAGCCATTCCTTGTACAAAAGCTAGTTGGCTTATTGCTTCCAGTATTTTTATTACCATATTTTCCGGACTATAAGTCACACTTTTTTCCATAGTTTGGCTGGTCCTGCGACTTTTAGCCAGGTTTGACTTATATATCAAAATATAAATAATTTAACATGTTTTTTAATGTTAATTCATACTGACAGCTGCTGCTCCTCGTTAAATGTGCAACATTGATCTTGCGAGACAGTTTTCATGTTGGCAAAAATTCTTGTTTCGATCTCCCGATCTTGTGCCCGATCTCAATGGCACAAGATCTGGTCACACCCCTAGTATTTTGTCTTGCTGCCTGAAAATGTCTCTGTAATAAAACGTGACTCCTTGCTGTGACAAAAGGCCACAGACCATGAACCAGGTACACTATCACCCAAATGCCCTCCATTCATGTTGTGCAGGACTTCAGAAAAATATCGTGCAGCTGCACTTTGGCAACCCCAGCTACTTAGAGGAGGTACTATCAAAGTATACTCTGCAATAGAAAATGAAGATCACTGGTACTAAACACCAGGCCAAGTTGAACCTTAATATACATCTCCTCTGTCTCTTAAAGCAAAAGTGTTTCTTTGCCCAATTGATGGGTTCCATCAAAACAGAACTGCAACTTTACCCACATTTATCCTCACTGTTTTTAACCAAAGCTAAAAACAGTTTCTTTTTAAACCCACACAAAAACAACTTCAAACACTCATGTCTACCTTTATTGAGGTCCAACTCTTCATCCTCCTCCTCTTTCTTCTCGCTCTCTTTATTCTCAGTTTGGCCGTCTTTAGTTTCGGCTGCCACCCACTGGATCTCTCCTGACGTCTCCTGCCACTCGCCACTTTGGTCCAACGCTGGCTTAGGCGCCTCGCTGATCAGGTCGTCAGTCTTCGCTTCAGCCAGGATAGCAGCACGTTCCCTCTCTAGGAAGAGCTAGAATTTAGAGAGAGAGAAAAAAACATTAGTAAGCTACCAACACAAGATGTTAATAATTCAAAGGGAATAAAGGAGTAACAGTTGTACAGCAAGGTCGTTGAAAGTGAAAGGTGATTTAAAAGTTAATCATCAATTTGCCCTCAGAGGTTCCTTAAGCTTTCACAAAACTTTGCGCTAATGAGTCAGGTGGGCAAGGATTTCATAAAGAGTAGTATTAATAATGAAGACCAACATCAATAATGACAGATTTAGCTTCAAACTCCAATCCACAAGTGACTGTGCATTGATTTAAACTTGCCTATTACTTAAATATGCATCCTCAGACCTGTGCGATTAGTTAAAATGCACCGCAGGTTACACCTCAGGGTTGTGTGATAGGGTATGTGGCACAGAGGGAGAATTCTAAATGATGATACAGCATAACAGCATCATCCATATTAATCAGTGTACCAGAGTGATGTTTCAACTATCACCCTGAGAAAACAGGTGAAACACTGCTTCACCTGTTCATAAAACACAAAGGGCTCTTTGAACGGAAAAAACCCACATTGATTTTTTTTTTCTTCACGACTGCTCACAAAGTTACTTCAAAAGAAATCAGAGTAAAATCCCACATGACTAAAAAAAAAGGATCCCAAAATAAAAGCTTAAGTATTTTAAAATGAGTCATGACACAGTGCCTACCTTCACCAGAGCAGCCAAAGCACCGGTGGATTTAGGCTCGTCAGTCACATCTCCCTGAGTCTCTGCTGTGCTTGGAGGTGCTGCTGCTGTGTCTGCTTGTGTCGAGTCAGCCGGCTGCATAAGGCTGTCTTCCAAGCAAGCGTCGTCAACGCTGAACTCCATGTCCACCAGACAGTGGCGGTTCCTGGAGCTGTATTCCACAAGGTTAATTAGCAGCCCGAGACCCTGGAATACACAGCAGAATACACAAATAAGACACAGGTAGTTAGGGTACCACATGCCCATGTTAAATTTGAACAATTTTAACAACTGATTTGTTCCAGAGCACCCTACCAGTACTCGGACATCGAAGCGCTGCTCCTGTGGGAGGTAACGTGGGACTCGAAGGACACAGTTCAAAGCTGTTACTATTAGCTGTTCCTGCTCGCCAGTTTTTGTGCTCCCCCACTCTGCAAACAAACATGACATCGTTATTCACCTTTTCTGAAACGTCAACATTTCCACCTAATTTCCTGCTAAGTAGGGGCGGGCCAAATATTAATATGGCAAAATATTATTAACCAAACTTGTCTTACAAATTATAAAATGTTGAATGTTCTGTCTGTTATTAGACATGGCTGTCATTGCTAATTACCCATGGATCTCTGATAATTTTATGAATTACCCCATGATGTCAATGTTTGGTGTGGTGCATTCAAACGGGATGTACTCGAATTTACCAGCACTGCGTGGCTGCAAGTTCATACAGAAAAAGCAATGTCATGCCCATCGCATTCTGCAGGTGACATTGTCTTCATGTGTCCTATACATGAGGTAAGCAGTTTTACAATAGACATCATGCACTGGAGTGTTTTTTCTATATAGTAGTTTTTGAAATGTTTTTAGATCAGTAGCAAGCTATTTATGACCAAAGAAGTAATGATAAATCTCCCCTAACTCCCAAACAGAGAAGAGGGAATAAAGTGACTGAGCATCCCTTCCATTAATGTTTCAGAGAAGCGAGACATTTCATGTTGAATATAGACCTCTCCTGCCACGTTTTAACAGTTTGTATGAAGTTTATGTTATTCAGTACTCTAATAATTTGAGAGTGTTACACATCCACCAAAGCTCTAAAGAGGTAGGATGAGGTGTAAGGAAGTGAAGTAGAAAAACTTTGTTTATTAAGAGAGCACTGGTGCATGCGCACTGCTTTGGTAACTAGTGTTCAAATACATAAGTAACGTATAGACATTTCTTAACATAAGCCTAAATCTACCAGAAAAGCACTATTAGTAACTTGTATGTGTTAAAACTTTTCCAATCCGCTATGCAGCCTCTTTTTTTCTGATCAAAAAATAATAAGGAGCAGCTAAAGCCACCAGAGCATAAAAAAACACAAATACTACCCTAAAATCGTAAGGACGCCACTGTGCAAGGGGTTACTCTGACCTGTGGACCTCTGTTTGTCCTGAGATATGCAATTTGTCTGTGAATTTTTACTCCACAAATTACATACATGGTCGATTCACAATGGCTTAAAAACAGACGTCCTGGGCGCTTATCACAAATTATCAGAGGTCCCTAGATAATACTAGTCCTGTGTGAATAGGGCTCTAATTATTGTTGTTGTTGTTGCCCTGTTGTTTGTCTCTGTCTTGCTTTCTGCATCTTCCTTCATCCCCTCACAGCCCCAACACAACTGTGGCAGATGGCTGCTCAACATGAGTGTGGCCCTGCTCAAGGTTTCCAGCTGGTAAAAGAAAGTTTTACAATGCTGCTGTACCTCTGCTAAAGGTTAGTTAGTGTTGTGCTTATAGTCCAACACTGGATCTTTATAAATATTACAACAAAGAGGGCAGTTTAGACCTGTCCTCTTTTTGTAAAGTGTCTTGAGATGACATTTGTAATGATTTAGTGCTTTGGTGACTGAATATGCAACATGTACAGTTAAAGCTCAATGTCCTGAACTTTTTCTACTTTCTGCTGTCCTGAACTTTTTCTTGTGAATTAATCTGGAAGAATAACTGATCATGTTTCATGTGTTGAATCCTGTTGCATTTTACCCTATCCTAACTTACCCTGCCATTTCCACAAAACTAATGTCTGTAAAGTCAAACTCATAAAATGTACTTGCATTTACTTTAAAATAACTGAAACAGTAAGCTATGATGCCAATTGTTGCTGGACAGATTAAAATAAAAAACACAGAACAAAGACAGCATAATGTTGTAAATAAGAATACCATTATCATGAGTGAGGTTTAGAAGCACGCCAATAACAGCCCTCATGCAGTCCTCTACTGCCTTGCCCACGTTGCTGAAGCTGCAGTGGGGTAATGCCGAACCCGACACTGACAGAGAGCTGTTGTTTAATGCCCTGCTGTACCGCTGGATCATATCCTCGCAGTACCGTAAAGCCCTGAAGAGAGAAACATAAACATGTGAGAAAACTTAAGCAAAATCAAACAGCAGTACAGAGGAGTGAGGCAAAGAGAGAGAAGGATTGATGTGAGCATTAGAATAAAGAGATTTTAAATAGCATTAACCATCAACACGTTCTGGACTGGTAACTCATGTTCAGCAAGCCAGACACATTAATCCATGCTTAATCCACAGTTTAGTAATCTGTACTGGCTCCAGTGCTGATTTTTATGCCTGTCAGGATGTTAATTGTGTTGTCTGTTATTCTAAGGTCAATGGTTTATTGATTATTCATCTGAGGTGTTGATACAAAATGTATTAATTAGGGGCCATGAAAATAAAGTAACTATGATATCCTTTTATTTATAGTACTGACGGTGCTGCAGTAAGTGTTGAAGTGTGTCTCTGTCTAGTCAATAATAGCTCCAAGCTGTATGTGTTGCTTACCTGGCAGAGGAGACGATGAGTTGTGAGTCCTTGTAGGCGATCAAGTAACCCTGGTTTTCTGGGTTCTGCACTGTCACCTGTTGGCAGAAAATGAAAGCGAAATAAAATCAATAGAGAGGAAAAGATTGTCGAGAAGATCAAGAAGTAGTAAAAAGAAGAGAAAATGAGGGCTTAGACCTAACACTTTTGATCACTGACATTTCAAATTTGATGGTTCATGAGTGGCATTCGGTGTTTTAAACAAAAGAAAAGTTTCATCAAATTCTCAGCTCTCTGAGGTGAACTACTTTTGTCCTTTAGTTTCACTATGTCATGACTTTGAAAGATCCTAACTCCACAGAGCAGTACTTACACTTTCAAGCACTCTCAGGCACCTCTCAGCCCCCCATAAAGCCGCCACTAGATTCTCCTTGTCGTCCTCTTGGCTCAGGTTCTGCACACACTCTTTAACTGTGGTAAAGGCATCAAAAACACACTATTGATTACTACACTTCCAAGATGGCTAAATGAAAGTAAACAACTGTGACACTTGAACTTGGCAAATAAGATCTTTGCAACTATACATAGAAATAGTCTTGCAAACCGCCTACTTATTACTACCTATTGACTGCATCCCACACACCTACCTTTGTCTACAATGTGGTCCAAACCTCCCAGCAACCTCAGTTCTTCTTTGAACCAATCCCCTGCTCTCTTAGAGGTTAAAGAAAGCAGTGTCTCCATGGCTAGGTGGCCAGTCTACAACAGAAAAAGACATGTATAATCTGCACATTTCTTATGTTATCATGGTGATTCATGGTTTTTTAAGAGCCATAAATGTACTATAATCTAGCTCTACGTATAAAAATGGACTAATGAGGAATTTAAGAATCTTAATGATTTTAACAATAAAGGGCCTGCGTAAAGGGGGATATATCATGAAAAGAAAACCCGTTTTAATACCTTTGCGAATATTTGGGCATATAAATTACAAACCAACCCACAAAATGTAAACTAACAAGCCAACCCTTCTTTTTGATCTTGCCCACCTGAAACTGAAAACAAAATCTGATTTTTTTTTTTTTTTTTTTTTGGGGGGGGGGGGCAGGATTTTGTGCATTTATTTGATAGATGAGGACAGTGGATAGAGTCAGAAACAGGGATGAGAGTGGGGGAGAGACATGCAGTAAAGGGCCTCAAGCCGGATACAAACCCAGGCCGTCCACGTACAAGGGGCATGCCTTAATCACTCAGCCACCTGCGCCCCACAAAATCTGATTCTCAGTTAAGGATCCGTGCACACAGTGACATCACAAAGTTGTACCTGCACCTTTTTACCCCATATAACATCCCAACGTTTTTGAAATAGGGATATGACAGCATATGTTTTTCAAGGATCACAATCAGTTGAATCTGTAATTCTGCATGTAATTATACTTTAAGAAAAGAAAAAGAAGGAAAAGATGTTTAGTTAAAGTTTGAAAGTTGAAACAGTAGAGAACAGAATAAAAGAGAGCATGGAACAATGTGTGCTCAATTTAACAAAGATTTACCAAAGTTTTCTACGTATAATGAATCTTATATTTTAAATGATTTTTTTTTCCAAAGAAGAAGAAAAAAAGGAAGAAAACCTCCCCAGAGAAAGTGTTTAGGTGCTTTATTCTGGGGTACAACATGTTTAGACTACCCACCGTGATGTTCTCCAGGTCGAGGTGTTTGTTGTGCACCGTCTCACACAGCTTCCTGATCTTCTCTTTGACCTTTTCCACCTCCTTCGCAGTGAGCTGATCCTGGTGGGCAGAGTAGTCCTGGTCTAGCTCTAGCAACTTGATCATGAGCTCCAAGCAGGCCCTATCCAAATCCATATTAAGACGGTCTCTGCTCAGAATGTACATCAGGGCTGCCGTGCAAAGCGCAAGGTTCTGATGGAACAAAAAAGATTAGGTTTTATGGTGAAGTGTGGGTGGTGTTGTGAATACAGAGGTAAAGCAATGTGGGAAACAGGTTGACCAGTTTGGACCAGTGGGAAAACTGACACCTATATACATTTTCTGCAGCATTCCTCAAGCTGATTCACATGGCTTGGAGGATAACCAAATGGCTTTAACGCCGCTGCACTAAATAGAAAGTTCTCACTGTAAATGCAGCATGACAGAAAAAGTAACTCTTCAAGGATGACTGAAACTTGACCAGTACCTCCAGGCTTTTGCTTGAATATGATTACTAATAGAAGACTTTACTTCAGTGGCCGCCGACATGAAGAGGTCAAACATTATCTTCATTTGTAAATATTACAGCAGTGTTGAGCAAGATGCAACAGGACTTCTCACCCAGTTCAAATCAAAATGAAACATTAGTGCTTTTACAGAGTTCTACAGCACACACAGAAAAATCACACTGCCTTTTCTTTCTGCCAAAGACTTCATAACACACAATTAAGCAAGAAAATGTAAGAATGTCAACTGATGTAATAAAGCTAATGGTCAACATTTCCATCTCCTTATCCAACAAACAACAGTGACTACTTACAGGTGGCAAACACAAAAGCATTTGCCAAAATTTGTCCCTGGAGTTTTAAAGGGATCAAAGAATCTAACTTACTGGGTGTTGTGGAGCATCACTGAGCATTTTGAAGACCTGCGCCACTTTCCCTCTTGCTCGCAGGTGCATCCTGAAACTGGGCATGGCACACCGTGTTGCCAGGCTGATTATACTGCAGAAGGTGAAGAGAGAGAGACGAAAAGAAAACATACGCTGGGTCAAACATTTCATATCAATAAAATCAGTTTTGTGCAAAAGGCTAAGATGAATGAGATAGAAAAGTGGTTCTGCCTTCTCCCATATCTGCATCAATATTTGTGATTTCTATCTCCAGCATGTTGTGCTTTGTATTTTTTTCTCTTTCATTTTAAAAACTCTGGTTTTTCAAGTGAAAACAAAAAGAATAACAAAAAAAAGAAGTCTAGACTCTAAAAAACTTTTCTGAAGTCAAGGTTGTCTCTCCTGAGTGGATTCAATTTTCACAACAGAATGACTTTATGCTCTGTCTGACTACAGAAAAACAGGCTTTATCTTGTGAATCACGCCAAGAAAATGGTAAAAATAGTGAGATGAATAAACAAAAACATAGTAGAGAAGAGAGGAAAGCGTGCTTAGTCTTTTTTTTCGTAATAAATGGAAAATAACCAGAGAAGGCACTGATTCTTCATCTCTAAGTTTCAGTCATCTTTGCTGTTAATAAGTTGAAAAAATCCTCCTTTAAATACATTCTGAATGAACAAAAAAATAAAATAAACACATAGAAAGAAGCAGGGCCAATTCATACAACCCAAGTACAGCGTCATTCTTAGGGAAATGTTGAATTTATGGGAGAGCAAACCTATTAAAGTGGTGCCACCAGCCTGATCTTTGTCATGTTGTATCCCAGCACCTTTTATGCATCAAAGCGGCCACTTGCAATACACAATAAATGGGAAAAAGGGGTATCAAAAGAGCAAATTATACACCAGATTTTATGGTAATTAAGGCTTGTTTCATAAATGTCAAAGCTTTGATAAACTCGAGCAGCTGTTCCTCATTCCACTTATTAACAGACTATTTCAGATGACTTTAACAAACTGAAGGTGACGGCTGCTTTTTTCATTCAATCAACTCAGGAAGGAACCTGGTCAAATCAACAATCAACACGCCACTAGACAGAAAATCTGTCAGGGCAGACTTAGTGCTCCCCTGCAAAATGTCATTAAACCACTGCACTAAGTCTGTCATTTCACTCACCTAAGGCATCTTGTGTTGAGTGGCTGACTGCTCTTCAGCCCCGTCTCCAAGTACTCAAAATCATCTGTGAACTCCTGATTTTCTCCGAACTCCACCACATCGTTGAAGTGCTTCACATGTTGCACCACTGTGTACAGCTGGCAGAAGGGGGGGGGGGGGGTAATTTCAGTTAATTGGGAAGCTGTGCATCTGTCCAGGGACACAATCAGGTCACACAAACACAGCCAGAGAGCTGCAGTCATTGTTCACATTTCCCCTATATTGGTTCCATTAGCAGCCATAGCTGACTGTGCTAATACCCTCCATCAATAAAAGCCCAGCATGGGGAGTTTGGGTCTGAGCAGCCGTTGACTCGGTGTGTTTACCAGTATCAAAAGTCGTGCTGTGTGCGCTCTCAGCATGCCACAAGAGGGTTAAAGATAACACCAGCATGTAGAAACAGCTTTGCAAGAGATGTTTTACCTCAAGAGCTCTGTGGCTTATAGGCTGATCAGGGCCAAAAGTCTCATTTGTAAAGGACAAAAGCTGTATGGGAGTTTAATTCAACAGCAACCGTACATTTTGCTCCTTCTAATTCACACTAGGATTCATGCGAACAGACTAACAAATGACACAAGCAGGCATTTAGTAGGGGTGGGCGATATGGGAATAAAATCATATCACTATTTTTTTTATGGCCAGATGACGATCGCGATTTTTTCATTAAATTTCTAAGACAAATTTGCAAATTTGTGACCAGAAAAAAACAACCTTTTCTCCGATTTTTCTGTATTTCTTCTGCACCATCCTGTTGGCCAATGCATTATATGTTTATGTGTGTATATATGTGTGTGTGTGTGTATATATATATATATATATATATATATATATATATATATATATATATATATATATATATATATATATATATATATATATATATATATTTATGTATTTATTTATTTTTTTATATATTTATTTTTTTATATATATATATTTATTTATATAAATATATATATATATATATGTATATATATATATATATATATGTGTGTATATATATATATATATATATTTATTTAGGTCTTATCCCACAATATATTAAAGTTCCAAACATTTATTTTCCTGCATTCTGATCTATTCTGTCTTCCGGAACCAATTTCTAAATTTTCGGCACCGCTTTAGAATTATAATGCATGTCTTTGTCTGTGTTTTAAAATCTACTTTACTGTTTATTTAGCACATTTTGACACTTTGATTTGCATTTTAAAGTATATGGTCTTTAAAAAGAATCCCTGCAGCTGAAGCTTCAAACAAGTAGCCTGTTCATACAGTATGCAATTTAACATCACATTTACTTCAGCCTTGTCTACAGACTGACAAATAAAGAAAATATAAATATGACACAAATTTGAAGAATTTTTGAGACATGTGGTCATGCAGTTAAGTAGTGACTGTATGTCATTTTAACGCAATTTTGATTTTTATCCAAAAAAGGTTGTGTATATGTTGATTTACTACTCTGAATAAGGCTGTGATGAGCAGTGACATAAACGTGTCACCCTGGCACCTGTCTGCTGCTTACAATGAAGGAGAGAAGAGTAGGAAATGCAGGATTACATGCTGCAGCAGTGTGAATGTAGGCCAAAGAAATGCATGTAACTCAAAGATTTTACTGTCTAAAACTTTTTAAAAAATGATCCATGTCTGGACCGCGTGGACATCACCGCCTCCCTCCATAAAAAGACGCTGATGTTATAACGTTTCACCCGTGACTGCGTTATCCTGACATTTACTTGCCAGGTGGAAAGGTTTGTCAGTAACTCAGAAAATAATAATTGAAAGCAAAACAATGTCGGCTGTAACAGTTACATAGGCTGCCTGCCTCAGACACACTTTACTCCGCTGACCGCGGTATGTTTCATCTCTCTTCCCTGAACCTCGGCAGACCGGAGGACGCTGTCTGTAGAGCTCATCAAAAAACGTTGATAAGCTTCGTGCAGATTATGAAAATAAGTATTTTTTTGCACACTAATGGTTCAGAAAACCAAGACGAAGCTTCGTATAAGAGTTAGAAATCGTCATGAGAACTAAATCTTAGGTTTCACTTCTACTTTTAGCATGAGGCTCCGCTGCATCAGGGAGCAGAAGGGGAGGGGGGAGGGAGCAAAGAGCGAGAAGTAGTAGAGCCGATCCAACGATAAAACAGATTAAGCAGATCGCCAGTACATTCTATTTCTTCACAATCTGAGATCATCTAATCACGCACCCCTAGCATTTAGCTGCAAAAGACAGAGCGTCCTCTCCCCTTCTAACATAGAAGGTGTCTAAAAACATCTCAGTTTGCTCCAGACTCACCTCTTTGTGCTCCTTTCTGCATTTGAGAGCCGTGACAATATCCTGGTTGGGTCGCGTGGGGATGGTCTCAGACTTTATGACTTTAGGCGGCGGTGGAGGGGCTTTGAACACGCCGTCATCTTTATGGGAGTTGCTGTCTTTGCTGCTGCTCGATAAAATGGCCTAGGGAAGACAAACGGCGGAGAAACACGGCTCATACCGGAGTTACAAAATCTGTCTAATGACATGTCTGTGAGAATTACCACAGTTGGATAGTCTGTTATGCACACAAGTTTTTAATAAGTGTTGTTAACAGATGTCAGGAGGCATTGCAAGGTTAAAAAACAACAACAAGGAAATCCCAGTTGTCAGACTCTGATTTGTTTGTCCGAACAAACATACATTTCCATGGGGGGGATTTAACACAGAATGTACAAGTAGACTCAGGTTCACTTGTCAGAGAAAATAACTCTGTTTATAGAGAGAGACTAATTAGAGCAATTCAACTAAACTGTTTACTACTTAGACACCAATAAACAAAATCCTGAAATGTGTACAGAAGAGAATGGGGTATTCTGTAAACAAATACGACAAGCTAACAGGACTGCCTTTAAAAAACCCTGTACGGTTATTTGTTTAGTATGTGAATGAAATGAATGCAATTAAGTCAAATGAGGACTTCCAACATTTATGTTTAGAGCACCCTTTTGTCATTTTTTGTGCCTTAAAATGATACTAATAATTTCTGACAAAATATTACAGACCAAAAAGAGAGCAATGTCTTACCGGAGCAGTTTGAGATCGAGAAAGTGGAGGTACAGGTACCTCTTCAGGCTCAGGTTGGTTCCAGTGGCGAGCGTTGTACACAGCTTTAGCAGGGGACTAAATGAAGAAGATGTGTTAGTAGGCTTTACGGAGACATAACTTCACATCTGATATGATGTTAACGCCCTATGTGCAGTCTTTGATTCATATATAAAGTCATCAATGCAAAAATCAACCAAAGCTCACACAACCAACAGCATCACAGCCTCTACATTAAACAACATCACAGAGAGCAAAATAATTTCCATTCCCTATTCAAGTTCACTGGGCAAGTTATTTTTGTGAATTAAAACAACTTGCCACATAAATACTGCAAACTGCAATCATGAAGATAGACTGAGACAACAGCAGCCTCTGTGGGAAGCAAAACAGACCCCAAGCAGCTCAAAACATTTCCTCAGAATGATACATCGCACATTTAAATTTTATATTACAAAGACAAACTGCAGTTTGCTGATGTTGTAAAAACAGTAAACACAAGATTATGAAGACAGAGCACAAATAACCCAAAGACACAGCAAAACATAAGCTAAAAAGTAGTGCAAAGAATACTACAGTAAAGCTTTTGTGATGAATATGAGAACGAGCACTTTAAAGCTGGATATATACAAAAGCAAAGGGTTCAAATGAGGACCACTAAAAAGTCAAAGGAGGCAACATAGTAGCTGAAATGAGCAGCTGATCCAGTCATAAAAGCATGGTTACTGACCTAGAGGATAATTATTTATGAACAAGGCATTAACTGTTCTAACAATATATACAGTTACTTCCCTCAGCAATTCTTCGGATACAAAATATATATCTAATATGTAATAAATGGTTCTTTTTAAAATCCTATTGGTGAAAGGTGTTCAATATAGTGAGTCCTCAGTATTGACTTGGAATTAATTTGGTACCCAATAAATTGTTGTTCCCTGCGAAATGAATAAGCTTGATTCATTTACACATGTTTAAATTTACATTCAGTACAATGTAAAAATTTATCTATTCACTCATACAGTTAAAAACAACATTCTTTAAAAATAGAAAGGTTTTTATGTGTGTGGATGTGTGTAGGGAGGGTGCCTTCCTCAGAGAGATTTTGAGCAATAAGACTTTATTTCTCACACTGAAGTATACATATTTTTATGCTCCAATTTGTCATGAAATTAAATAATAAATTTCCTGTACTTTGTGACTGGATGCAAAATTTCACATCTTAAGGTCTTTGCATACCAAATGTGATTTTTTTTTTTTTGGTGCAAATAATTCACACAAAATATTAATTTTTCAAACCTGTAGCAAGTCAATGCAAGCTTCCACACTAGCAACATAATTTCACAGGTTACCTGTAATCTTTGTGCTGTGGAGAGAATCAACTCCTCTCCCAGTGAATCTCAAATGTGCTTTTAATATTATTATTGATAATATTTAACAAAGAATGAATGGAAAGTCAGTCCCCCTCTGAGCAAACTTGGCTGGCATGGTTAACAAAACAGCGTAAATGTGCCTTTACACACGTTCAGGGAGAGAGAGCATATATGACAGTTCAATCAGAGGACAGGAAAAAATATAACAGACTTTTGTAATGCAAATGTTTTTTAGAATGTGCATAATTTATTTGCAAAATCAAATTGCTCCTCCAAAATACACCTCTGAACTATTCGCATTTTTATGCAGTTTATTCTAGTCACCCTTCATGTGTAAAGGCCTTTAGAAAAAAACAGAACTCTGTTATTAACATGGTGGTGTAATGATGCTTACGCCAGGTGTGCTTTTTCATTACAGAAATATGATTAATACTGTGAAAATGATTCCCTTTTTTTAATTCCTGCAAACAGTTTTTGTTTGTGACGTGGTCAAATACAAAGACAGGACTTCAACACAATCCCCTGACCTGTAGAACACATATTAGATGTAAACCATGTCCTGTTAAATCCTGACTGTATGATTATGAACTCTGACCTCTTTGTTTCTCTCTGCTTCAACAACTGTGACTTTAAAAGGTTTTATACTTTGCTTCTATTTATTTTCAATTTGTTTTAAGTGATAATGCTCTAGGATACCAAGGCCTTTTAAAAACACACTGTGGAAACACACGAGGGTATTTAATTTTCAACAGATAACAATTTGATGCATCATCTGACAATGCTCGCACCGCTGTCTCACATGAATGACTCCTGCCACCTACACACACACCAAGTTGTATCAGATTTGCATAGTAACAGCTCCTTCTTGCAGTCTCTTTACTCTCTGTGAAAAACTTTTTAAAACTTTTGTTTACAGCATTGCTCTGCTACCCTTTCGGTATAACGACACATTCCCCAAATGCTGTCCACAGAAAACGTGTTCTTCACGAAAAAAAACTGCAAGACGTTGACGAGAGGTTGTACAAAATCTAACCGCTTTAACCCAAGACTGTTGTTCAAATTGCACCGCTCCGTGTGCAAAAACAATCTTCAAGGCACATGCTCTTCTTGCAGACACATGCATATCCCTGTATAGGAGAGATGAGGTGCATCTCTGGGATCTATAGACAGAGGGTTTACAGCTTTAAGATCTTAATGCAAAAAAGATGCATGGCGGGTACCTTTCAGTATCACTGCACACATTCACTAATGCAACTTAACACAAATAAAAGGTAAAAATTTCTGAGTCGTACTACCTATTCTGAATTAAATCTTGTACTTTGATGTCAATATTACTCTTTATTATTCTTAACTTTTGCAGTGGTTCTATTTCCTTTCTGTTTCTTTCAACCTATGCACTTGTCCATTGGAGAAATTAGGATAGTCTCTCAATTTCTCATTGGGCTCAGTAACATTTAAAAAAAATGTTAATACTAAATATTAATGCATTTATCAATCTGATTTACATATCTTTTCCTCAGACATTATCCCAAAGAGTTTAAAACCATGGCTTAGGAATTCTTAATCATTAAATTCAGAATTTTATCAAATAATTTATTCAGGAGACGTTGATTAAAGTGAGTTATAAATGACACATCCTGCTTATCCTCTTCTCTGTTTAGAGCTGCACATGCTCAGTAATTATCAGGAACAATGCATGCTACAGCTCACTGAGCAGCAAGCTACTACCCCTCAGTCCTCTTGTATTAAGACTCAAAAGCTGATGTCTAGGCCAGCCAGTAGTTGGTCGTGGGGTTGGCCAGAGGGTTTCTAAGCTTCACTTAAGTTACTCCTTTTTTCAAATGAATAATCAGCCTCTCAGTTTTGAGCGCCAGCAGATAAATAGTTAGATCAGCACACTAGTAGATTGGTTCTGCATGGATTTAGCCTCTACAGACTTCTCAGCAGTCTTAATTTTGACCTTGACCCTGTAGCAGAGAAGAAAAAATAGGGTGCATGATACTGAGTGCATGCCTCAAGTCTGCATCTGTACTTCTGACTAGCAACAAAGGATAAGATTACAACCACATGAATTAAGGTTTCACTCCATCTGCCTCCTTGTTCTCATTCTCTCTTTTATCTTTGCCTATTTTTAGATAGACTGGGTACATTGTTATGTAAGCTTTAATAGAGATGGACAAATAGTAAAGGGTTTTGAACAAAAGGGTTTGTAATGAAGGCATATTAGTTGGTACAGCAACCTTTGAGTGAAAGCAGGTTTACAAACACGCAGACACATTTCAGTATGGTGTATTACCTTTTTGGGTCCACTGAAGATCTTTTTGAGACCACTGCCACTGTCCTTGGATTTGTCTCCTGGTTTCCCTGAGCGTCCTTTTTGTCCATCAGTGCCACCAGGACTGGAGTCATCAGAGAAATCGAAGGCATCTAGAGAAGAAAATTGTAGCTGGTTATTTTAAGTACTTTAAAAAGATGGTTTAATCTCTCAAGTTTAAGGAAAAGCTTCCTACCTGTGTTGCTGCTGGCCTGGCTATCCTGAGAGTCGCTGGTATGAGGGCTGTCCACACCAGAGCTCAGCATTGCTAAGGCAGCAGCAGCTTTCTTTGCCTTCTTCTCTTTGGCCTGAGAGCTCTCGTCATCGCTGTCACTCTCACTCAGATCGTCAAAGCCGAAGTACTTGATCTTGTAACTGCTCTTGCCTGCCATGCCTCCATCAGCACCCTCCTCAGTTGACTGGTCCTCTTTGTCCTCAAAACCAAAAAACTCTAGCTTGGTCTCAGTCTTGGTCTTCTTAGTCTTTGTCTGGGTGGGTCTGAACCTGAAAAAAACAGAGGTTTTTTTTTGTTTTGTTTGCATCACTGATTTTCTTTCTTTTTAGTAGAGGATGTTAGAATAATGATGAAATTTGAGCAAGAGAAGGCAAACAAAAGAAACTCAGTGGAGCTTAATGAATCAAGATCTGGGATTTGTAAAACTTAAAATAGTACTCTCTTTTCTAAATGCAAAGTCTACATTGAGATGATCAAGACTCATTTTATAAAAATAACGTATCTTGGACTGTTTTCCTTTCACTTGTTATTGTTTGCAATGATACTGGTGTACCCAACATACATTTACTTTAAGCCTCTGTTATATCCTTTCCAATCCTGCTGTTTACTTTTGACTTATGTCTCTGCTATAGGATTTTGTCACAAATCAGCTTTAAAATTATGTGTTAGACTCCTCTAAAGTATGAACTTAAAGCAACTGTAAATCAGTCAACAAATGTCCTTTATTATCAGCAAATACATACTGATCTCCAGAACACATTCAATTCAAACTGTTATCATGCAAAAATGTAGACTGAGTGGCAATGCAAAAGAGAGAAAACATAGTTTTAGCAACCTGGTGTGATGCACACTTGAATACTACTTTCACTCGAGATTGCATGCTGATGCAATATCTCATATATTAACTTCAATGAAAGACTTTAAGACATAATAAAGTTACAAAGCCCTTTACCTCTTTCACACTGTCTATTTTGCTCTTTAGCATCTTAAAGAAACATGTCCTTTTATCTAGTCATCATAGTAATATCAATGAAGAAGACTCAAAGCACTGCTCTAATTAAGAGTCCAGATAAGCATACAAATTAGTATGACACAAAAGTGAAAACTGTTATTTGTAATTGGTCCTTCTATTATGTATCAAGTTTGTCAAATTTTCATACCTTCCAATACCATGCAATATGAAATGATACAATTCCTATTTTACCCGTCTGGTATATCTTGTGTCATATCTTTAATTAAAGGGCACACTATCCAAGGCCTCATTTATGCTCTATGTCTGACAAATTTATCTTCATTACACCCAGACTTGAACATTGCAATACCATCCTTTATTTTATATCTTCTAAGGTCCTCTATAACCTCAAATACATTCAGAGCTCTGCAGCTCTGCTCCTCACTCTTTAAGCCCTTAACCAACACCCCCCACTCTCCTCTCACCTCACTGACCTACTACACCATCACACTCCTACCCGTAACCTCTGTTCTTTTAACACCAATTTCCTTTCTCTGCACATAAGGACCAACCATTGAACCTGGGGGGACAGAGCCCTCTCTATAGCTGCCCCCTTCTCACTAGAACTACAAACACAAGGGCAAGACTGCACCAATTAATCCAGATTCAAATCCCTGCTCAAGACTAGGAGTTACAAAATCTCCCATCTAACCACAAATTAGATTAAATCGCAACATAGCCCGCTGCAATTTTCAAATCACAGACAATACAATATTTTTTTTAACCTAAAATTTGTCAAAATACCAGTTTGATATGTTTTTTTGAAGCAGAGATTTTATGCTCAACACAATTTGCAGTTGCAAGTTTCTCTATATTTATTTATATATTTTTTACAAAAGTCCTGCTTTTCTTTTTTATGTCCATGTTTTTAATTCTTGTTTTGAATAAGAAAAAGAAATGATCATCCCCTTCAAAATAGCAATTAATATTAAATTTGATATACAAGTCAAAATTGCATTTAGATTTCTTAAAAAATGTTTAATTTTAAGTTTAATCTATCTAATACTGTGCTAGCAAAAATAAAGAATAATTTATAGCTTGTTTTTGTTGAACGGCACATAAGATAAGGAACCTAGAAATAATCACATAAAAAAATTGCAATTAGATTATTTCTGCAAATTAATTAATATTTTTGAGTAACAGCAAACATTGTTGTTACCTTGTTAGGACACTTGCTAACTACAACAGCCAGTCAGAGATCAGACAGGAACTGACAGTTGGTTGGACAACAATGAGGGAGAAGTGGTGGATTGTGTGAGAAATGGCCCTCTAATGGATACATTTTAAGTCCATTCCAACATAAAAGACGCAAAAATGTGAGTGGTGAAGATTATTTTGATAAAAACACTATTATCTTTTTTTATACAAGGAAAGGAAGCATAAATGAGCACTGAAAGCAAAAACTTATTCACAATCTAGGCAGTGTGTTTGCATTTTTTTTTTGGTAGTTAGAAACAAAAATTACCCAATGTTGGAGGTCTAGGACTTAAATTGCCAAGGTACCATGACAGATGTCAATTAGGGCCGTCAAATGATAAACATTTTCAATCACAATTACTCTTCGAATTTCTGTAGTTAATTTTGATTAGCTGTATTCTTTTATCATATTTTAAAATTCCACTATTTTTCATGTAAAACATCTTGAGCCATTTTAATTTTTTTCTTTCATCTTCAACTAAGGATAATTAACTTCCTGTTTGGATACAGTCCCACTCAAATAGGTAGAGCAAAGATTATTACTTAGCCACAGAAAAAGAAACTTGTTATTGATTGAAAAGGAAACACAGGAACATTCAAAAGGTAAATGTTTGAGAACATAACAAGTGCTGATGAATTTTGACTTGTCTATTGACCTCTGTGACTACTTTTTAAGTGAAATAAGACCTAAGGGAGTAAAGGTGGACTTATTTGAAATCACTGCATGAGGACATTGCAGTGGCTTAAACTTAGGCATCCAATTAATTGTGATTAAAAACTTTTAATGCACTAATTGAAAATTATGACTAATGTAATTGATCTCGACAGTCCTAATTTTGTTTGACATTTGCTGGAATAACTTCAAAGTGTAAAATTCTGGTATCATGAGAACGTCAGTATGTTTAGCGCTATGACATGCCACATAACTCATCAAAGTTGGAAATACACCCAATATATTTCTTCTCAAAGCCACAGTAAATGTTACACTAACATTTTCCACTTAACTTATTCCAAAAAAATTTAATCCCAAAGAGATGGCAATTGAATGAAGTAAGAGAAAACGTTTTAGTACTATGCACCACACCGAAGGCTTACCTGGTAGGTTTTGGTGGTGGCACGTCTGTCTTCTTCTTCATCTGGCCTGCTTCTCCAAGGTCAGCAGGGACAGCCGGAGCAACCAGTTCATCAATACTCCTCTCTATTGAATCCTGGATGGTGACATTGCACACAGAGAGACAGGAAGGATGCAGTACCGTGTAGTCCCGTACTCTCCCACCACCCCTGCCTGCAGGCTTGGCTGCTGGTTTAGCATTGGCAGCAGTACAACTTGCACCACCAGAAAGGACACTGTTTGGTTTCTCCTGGGCACTCGTCATTCCTGCAAGCTCATTGCTGTTGCTTTCAGCCGATCCAGAAGATTTGTTCAACCTGTCGGGCCGCTGGTACTTTTTGCAGTTTGAGGCCCTTAGAGTAAACGGGGAGGGGGGAATGTTGTCCACTGGTTCTGGTGGAGGCTCTTGCTCAGCACTTTTTGTTTCCTCTGATGGCAGTCCGTCATATGAGGAAGACATTTGGCAGTCTCTGCTACCACCTGGTGCATCAGTGGCCAGTTTTAGGGTAGTGTCTATATTAGGATAGGAGGAAATGGGCTGCTGTGATGCTGAGAAGTTGTGATCATTGGAAGGGACTGTATTTGACAAAGAAGCCATGCATGCAGGTTTTTGGTTGCTATCTGATGTACTTTTGTACCAGGGCTGGTTATTTTTAACAACCGTCACATCAGCTGTGTGCTTGCCTGAGAATGAAATAGAAAATTACAGATTGTCAAATGGAACATCCTTAACAACATGGCTCACAGACAATATGAATTACATGTATGGATAAATAAATAATGAAATGCAAAGTTAGCCATTGGCGCTAATTCAAATTGTGATTTTAGACAAACAAATGGGTAAAATAAATGAATTACACATTAAATACATATTGATAACTCACTTGTTAACATGGCTGCTGAGCTTGCAGATCCCTGTGAAGAAGTAACAACTGTTACACCAGCCTGGACAGCTGCCTTCTTTGCCACAGCCCCTGCAGTGACTTCAGGCTGCTGCACACAGGGAGAGGTCTCAGTCTTGGCCTCTTCATCACTATCAAATCCAAAAGGATCATCTTCACTGTCACTGTCCTCAAGCCTTGGCCTCTTGGGAAGCTCAGACACATCAGGCTTTAACAGGGGCCTTTTGGCCCCCAACTGGGCCTTGTAGGTGGTCTCTCCCCACTTGGTGGTCAGCGTGGGCTTTTTATTGGAGAAGACCTCTTCAAACTTCGAGTTGGCCTCCCCTCCCTTGCGATTGTATGTTTTACCGAATCTGGATGTCATGATGGATTCTCTTCTGTTACATATTCCCTGTGAAAAGAAGCAGATAGTTCTCAACATACCACACACGTATAAAATAAAGCAGAACATATGTCATGCAGATAGTTTAGCTGTAGTGTGAACGACGAGGAACGGTTAGGTTACATATGACGCAGCAAAAACGATGACCCGATTCCTCTAAAAGCTGCTGGAAATTAACTTGGGTTAATTAACTTGGTGTTTGCTCTAAAGGCACATCTCCAATAGTAGTTCAAAGCTAAAGATAACAGCACGGTTAGCTTGCTTGCTCATGGTACTAAAATTCTGAATAACATTGTCGGTCAAACGCAATCAATATAATAGGAATAGAATCTGAACTGTATGACTTTCAGTATAATTTAGGATGAATTGCACAACCTGAAATATGCTGGCATGAAAGTTCACTAAACTACGTCGGTTTAGCCCAGATAGGCCTGCTCCTGCTTGCAAAGTTAGTGTAAAGTTAGCAAGTAGCCGTTAGCTGAAACACTGCTAAAGTAAGCTAATGTTAGTCCCATGTTTACATTTCATACCAGGCTGCATTAATTATTGGACTTTTAACATTTAAATCTCATACAGTAATTCAACGACTAGTGTTGACTATGAAGAGGGTGGATTAACAATCATACTGAGCGCCAAAGACCAGAAGAACAAACTGTTACCTTTCAACTCTGGCGACTAGCTAAACGTCCGCTTGTTTGTTAGCCAGCCGGCTAGGCCTGATCTCCCAGTCGCGCACAAATCAAGCGGGTAAAGTCCTTTAAGCGCGACAGAATCGGCTCCAGAAACACATCTTCAACCCGAATACACATCCAGAATAATTCTCACTTCAAAGAAAACGCGACTGAAAGGCTCTCGTTACTACTGCAGTGTAAATACAGCGTATAATCCGGACTTTTTGCATTCTGTAGTGCTACTGGCGGCCATTAAAATATCCCCTCCCTCCTCGTTCTTTGCCAAGACCCCTATGTAGTCTGCTGCGAGAGTGGAAACAGCCAATCAATCGCGAGAAGGTTTTCTCGTGCCTTCAGCTCATGTCAGCAAGCGGGGCGCTGATTGGTTTAAAACTTACACATAATAAATGCCAGGGGGCGCTGGAGGACTGCGTTAGTGCATTTGATTTGACGACAGTTCACTTTGTGTTTAGATTACATTAAACAGCAGATTACCTACACTAAATGTATGGATAACACCACAAACGTGAAAAATATTGTAATAGGACTGAGCAAGCGTAACATACTTACAATTTCTGATTAAATGTAACATTTTAATCTTACTAAATGTAAAACATTCTCGAATAATTTGACATTCACACTATGACACGACCGTTTTGAGGGAACATTTTCTCAAATCTATTTGTAGTTCAAAACAGTTTCTAACAAAGCTCAGCTCAAATTGAAAAAAGTAACAGGCAGGCCTAACCAAAGGTGGCTTCTTTTAATACAGAAATGCCATTTTTTATATTTGATTATGCACTTTTTGTGGAATATAGTAGCCTACATTTACTTATGCTTATGCTTATGCTTATGCCTATGCTGTTTTGTGAAATGGTTAATCCTAATTAAATGATTAGTTCAAAACCACACTCTAAAAATTGTATTTCATTGTTTGTTGAGATAATGTAAAATTGAATCTAATCGAGCTTTGTGCTTTAGTGGCAGAAGTGTACTTTTGCGTGCTATTTCAACTTGAAATTGCAGATTGTTCCTTCGTAGTAGAACTATGAGCTCAGGTGAAGTACACCAGGGTTACCTGGGTGTTTGCTCAATCTGCAGGGTTTTCCCAGAATGCCTTTTGGCATTAGACAGTTGCATAATGAGTGAAGTTTCTGACTCAGAGAAGTCTCACCTGTAGGGACCAACTTAACCACTGTATGGTTGTTGTAGCCTACTTAACACAGGAGGTACATATTTTTGATCAAATGCACCCTGCTGTCCTTCCCTGTAAGACTGAACAGTTGAAGGTTGTTAACTGGAGGTTGATATTGATGTTTGTATTAAGAAGAGAGTTGTGTTGACATCTGAGTTAATAGAACACCTTTTAGAGTTAAGTGAGCAGTGTTCAATCACTTTGAGTATTTTATTGTCACTGTACTCAAATTATTTGACAGTCATCCCTTAATCTGCAGAGCTTCAGACATTATTTTGCACCATGACAGAAGTTCCTGACCCAGTTAGAGAAGTCTAGCAATAACAATATATAATGGATTGTGTACTGAACATGATGGAAGAAGATTCCTGGTTCAATGTGCACCTATTAGTTATTTTTACCTGTAGTCACTTAAGAGTGTCTAACTCTTAAGTGTTCAAGATTAAAGTGTCAGTAGAAGAAAGGGGAAATTGCAGTGCATGAAGATCATGTGGCTTTATGAAAATGGACTTAAACATGTTTTAAGTAGTATTTAAACAGAATTTTAAAGCATAAGAGAGTTTCCACAGTGAAGATTAACATAAAATTTGAAGTTAACCCAACATAAATGTATACATGAAATTGAGTTGATATAACTGAGAAGTACTTTCATTTGACTCAAAAGAACTCTGTTGATACAACTTGTTAATCTGAAGCAGGAAAACTTGATGCAATTGTGTGTTACTGCTTGAAGTGATATTTTCAAGTTTATCCAACTATTCTCTTTTTTGTGGAAACAAACATGGCTTGAAAAAAATGTCTGTAGATGTAAGCAAAATAGCTTTTGAATGGGTCTGCCAAGGGACAGAAATGTTTTTTATTGGGTTAAATTACTTAAACTATTTCATGCTTAAGTCACTTTTATAGTTTCATCAAAGTTCTGTGTTTTTTAGTACTATCTTGATTGCCCTATCAAGCACATAAACATTTGGAAGAAGAATAGGCTCTAATCTCATCATGCAGTCTCAGTAAAACCTAATGAAGTATGCTATATAATCAACAAACATGTGATTTTATATAGTCAAGTTTTACTGTTCAGTGCATACTGGACAGAATACCCATGCACCTGCAGCATGCTGGAAACAGAAACCAGATAGCTCACCAACATAGGCTCTGGTCTGGAGCACAGGTGGTGTGAAATAAATTAATAGAGTGTTATAAACCGCCTAAGGTCTGCACGGCAAAGTGGTCGAAATTGTATCAACACTGACATGAACATACTCATGCATTATAACATCTTCAACGCACGAATTAATCTTTAAAGATGGAGTATGGGCCACATTTTTGGAAGTGGTTAGTCCTAAAGCAGAGACATGGAGAATATGAGAATTTGTTTGTATTGTGTTTCAGCTTTTGCAATCCCATTCAAAGAAAATAAAAGAACTCATAGCTAAATGCTTTTTTATTATGTCATGGGGTGGAAACAACATGAGCATTAGCTCCACAATGCTGTAATGCAAATACAATCAACTTTCTTTTCTTTTTCTTCCAGACCCTAAAACAAATGTCCTGCCCTCAGTTTGATCAATGAAAGGACCGACAGTGCTTTGATCATAAAAGTACTTCTTATTATTATTCTGCAGCAATTGGATGGAGATAAAACTAAGAAGAACTCACAGCATATTCATTTGAAGTTATAGATGCTTGTATTAAGGCTGACAGAGTGTGTGTCACTCCACATCCAGGCTCAGAGATGATGAGGTAATATGGCCAGGCCCTGGATGACTGATAGTTTGGAGCTCAGCTTTTGGCAGTCTTGCATTTATTTCATCATTAACAGGCAAACTGTACAGCTGGGTCCAATACTATGCGTACTGTAATCTCTCAGTGTTGTGGAATAAATGAGTCAGACCTTTGTGTGTCTGCCAAGTGAAATATAAACATCATAGTCTCTGTGTGACATCTGTGCGAAACACTGCAACACTAAGGACAAATTAAGATGGACTGCAGCACTGACGCAAAGCCATGAGATGGCAGCAACACTTGCTGTCACGTTTTTGTTTCAGTGCTTTCCTGCTAAAAAAAAAACTATTACACCTTTAGCCATTCATCACAAAGTTACTATGTAAATGAGACAGTTTTGTATCAAAAGAGGTCAAAATATCTTATTATGTCTAGATAATCTATAAGATAATGTAGAATAAAGAGGATGCCTGTGGGCTTCAGGGGAAAGCATCCGTCTGTTGTATCCATCCATCTTCTTCTGCTTATCTGATGTTATAGATGTGGTTTATAAGAATTGAAGAACTGAAACTTCACCGCTTATTGAAGTGGGCTCTGACACTGAAATTATGAAAACTTAGAACAAAGACAAATATGAAAGCAGAGTGTCTTTTCCTTAAAGAAATCACACAACACAAACCAATCAGATTCAAGCACCCATAATGAGCAAGAAGTAGAAAAAAAAGTGGCTGTTGACAATAGGTAACCTAGCTTCTCTTTGACATTGTAATTTAGGAAGAAATGTAAAGATGATTATTGCAAAGGACTGTTTACAGTAGAAGAAAGTGATATTGAATGGATTAGTAAAAAATAAAAGAAAAAACCTCAATGAAAAAACGTATCCCCCTTAACCCAAGCCCCCATAACTCTTAGTGACAATTCTTGTTGTAACTTACCATGCATTGTAGTCATGCTTACGATATGCCATTCCTGATTATCTGAGTGATTCAAATATGACCATGTTTTAATGCCATCATTACACCTTAAATTGCCCTTTACTATCGCGGAATGAGAGGAAAATATGAAGAAATTGCCTCTGACAATGCACACAAGTACATTAAGCTACCTTTATGAGCTCCATATCAGTATTTGCATAGTTAAAAGGAGATTTGTCAAAGGAGGATGGACACAACTTTATACACTTTATAGCAGTGGTTCTCAACTGGTGGGTCAGGAGCCAAAAGTGGGCCCTTCATAGGAAATGTAGAAACACTAAAATATTGCAATATTGCAGCACAATACTGTATCGATACTTTAATTAATTCAACAATTAATCAGTTTCCATTTTCTTTTATTACTGCAAGCATTTTTATTCATCACAGCAATGAGGAAAATCCTCATCTTTAGATTGCACAAAGATAGTTAAAATGCTAGATGATACAGGACTATATATTTTTAATAGTGTTTAAAGCTTATATTACTATATCTTAAGAAAAGCTTGATTCTGTTGTGTTTCATTCAATATTTATCAATTTAATATTACATACCAGTAACATCTAGTAATTTATCGCCTTGCTCATAGTATTGCAGTATATCACAATATATCGCAAGATATGGTGTTGGCACCCCTATATCGCGATACATGCCTTATTGTCAGATTCTTGCCAGTGCAGCCTAAGTTGCGAATGTGTTCCAGGAATCAAAACTGCACTAAAAAGTCCATAAAAACTCTTTAAACAAATCTGTTTTTTGTCCTGTCTCCACGATCTGTCATTTTTTTCTACTGCATGAGGTCAGGGATGTAGCCAGGGATTTTGGGCCCCCAGAAAGAATATTGCACAGGGCCCCCCTTAACCGGCTAGCCAAGCAACAAATATTGCATCATTTTTACAAATATCCATACATTTAAATGTATTTCTGAACCATAATTTCTGGATTTATGAGCAATATTTTTACAATGGCTAAATTAAATTTACTTGCATTATTTCCCAGCACTGGACTATACCATTTGGACATTTTTGAGGGAGAGGCAAGGATAGTATATTATTTCACTATATTTGATACAAATTTCAGTCTGTTGGCCAATTAATTTAGTTGCTTTTGATTCAATAATGACACACTCTTTATTGCAGGCTTCCAAAAAACCCGAATGTGGGCCCGGGTTATTAGTATCTTCAGTGTAGCACCCTGTGCTACACCCATGCATGAGGTACAAACTGTTGCCAATTTTCAGTTAATACATTTAAATGTAATATAATGTACAAGGAATTTAAGAAATTTTCAGATGCTAATGCCACATGAAAGTCCTTAGCATGGGAAGGTTTTGGACCGCTTTGATAAAGGTTGTTTCTCTGTCTTTTAAACAACTGTGCAAAGCTTTCAAAAGTTTTTCTAATGTTGCCGGATTGGGTAAAGAATAACAAATCTTTCATTGCTGATATTGTGGTTTATGGGGGAGAACTTAGAGCTTCTGTCTTGTTATATCTTTTTTATATTCAGGAAAAGGGTTTTCAGACCAAGACCTTCCTGTAAATCCTGAGGCCCATGGCAGTTTCTGGTGGTTTGTGCTGTTCTCATGGGATCTATTTCATCATCTCCATCCAAAATGTATGTGGTACACAAAAATCTCTCCCAAAATATTGACTGTATTCATACAAGGCCATCATCTGTGACCAATGCATGGTGGGTCAGGTCTCTGTTTGGCTCACATTCCCGTCTCTGAGGTCAGCCTCTGGAGCCCCTGGCCCAACAATCACTGCAGACCACTATCAAACCCATATGAAGGCAATAAAATCCAATCTAAACCAGATATCCATTTATTTTATGACCTTTTTTTGTGTGCGGCTGAGGATGAGCAATGGTTAAGCAAACTCTTGACTTACTAAGAAAATATTGACATGTCAGCCTCTGTGCTGTTGTGTTTTTCTTTGTGTCTTTGGGAAAAAGAAACAAAGAAAAGGGGAAAGTTTGTAAGGTGAGTGTAAAAACAAAAGAACATAAACTTTATTTTCTTATATCACATAACAGACATAAACATTCTACAGTATTTTTAAAAAGGAGTTTATAAAACAACAATCATACGAATCAGAAGTTTACTTAGCATGTCTGGAAATTGTTCAGAGTATGCAATTGAAATCCTGACTGAGCAATAGTCCATAAAAAAAGGCCAAAAGGAGAAAAAGAGTAAGAAATGATCTTGAAAAGCATCTGATCAAAGTTTAAAGACTTGAAAGACTTGAAAGTGAAAACACACAAGTAACAGAGTACAACACTGCCTACAGAGTATCTGCAGGTGTTTCTACGCGAGCCAAGAAAGGCCAACTGGCAATGATTCTTTTTTTAAATACAGTTAAATAAAATCACAAGTGATTTATTTATTTGTTGTAGAAAACACAATATTTAACACGTTCTTGAAAGTCAAAGATGTGGAAACCCTTGGTGAAAATGCATATGTACTCACATTTTCCAGGGAACTTCTGGTTGTTTTCTTGAGATATAGACTTATACTCCCCTCCTAAATTATTGGAACAGTGAGGCCGACTCTTTTATTCTGCTGTCGACTAAAAACATTTGGGTTTTGGATCCAAAGATGAATATGAGACAAGAGATCAACATTTCAGATTTTATTTCCAGGTGTTTACATCTGGAGCTGATACATGACTTAGATGATAGCATCTTTTGTTTGAACCCACCCATTTTTCATGTGACCAAATTATTGTAACATGTGACTGACCGGTGTGTTTTGTTGCCCAGGTGTGTCCAATGACTTTGATTTTTCAAACAATAAATAGCACTGAACGTCTACGCTCTGGTTTTCTAGGTGTAACCAACATGAAAACCAGAGAGCTGTCTATGGGTGAAAAACAAGTGATTGTGAAGCTGAGAGAAGATGTAAAATCAATCAGAGCCACTGCACAAACATTGAACATAGCCAGTACAACCATTCTGAATGCCCTGAAGAAGAAAGAAACCTCTGGTGTACTCGGTAACAGATGTCGAACAGGTAGTCCAAGGAAAACAGCAGCAGTTGACGACAGAAACGTTGTAAGAGCTTAAAAGAAAGACCCTAAGGCAACTGTTAGTGACATCAGCAACAACCTCCAGAGGGCAGGAGTGACGGTATCACCATCTATTGTTCTCAGAAGACTTTAGGAACAAAAGTACAGAGGCTACACCAGAAGATGCTAACCACTCATTAGCAAGAAGAACAGGCTGGAATTTGCCAAAAAGTACAAAGACAAGCCTTAGAATTTGGGACAAAGATTTATGGACTCATGAGTCAAAGATGAACCTTTACCAAAGTGATGGTAAGGCTAAAGTCTGGAGAAAGAAAGGATCTGCTCATGATCCCAAACACACAAGCTCATCTGTGAAATGCAGTGGAGGTAATATCATGGCTTGGGCTTGCATGGCTTCTTCTAGGATGGGCTTATTCATCTTCTCTGATGATGTAACACATGAGGGTAGCAGAAATGAACTCAGAAGTCTACATTTTGTCTGCATATTTAAAGAAAGATTCAACCAAACTCATAAAGAAATCTTTCATCATTTAGCAAGATAATGACCCAAACAGCAAAGGAGTTCATCTGGGGCAAGAAGTGGAAGAGTTTAGCCTGGCCAGGTCAATTTCCAGACTTAAACTCACATTTTACCTGCTGAAGAGGAGACTGAAGGGAGTAACCCCCCAAAACACACTAAAAGAGGCTGTGATGAAAGCCTGGAAAGCATCACAAAAGAGGAACATAAAAGTTTGGTGATGTCAGTGGGTCACAGGCTTGATGCAGTTATTGCAATATTAAGTCTTATTCACTTTAATCTATTCTAAGTCGCTACATTCAAATAGCTTTGCTCACCTACTAATTTGGTGTTCAGTTACAAACAATGCTTTCTTCTAAGTTAAGCATCAGATTCAGCTGAAAATACCTGGAAATAAAAGATGACATGTTGATCTCTTGTCTCATATTCATCTTTTGATGTTTTCAGTCTACAGCAAAAATAAAGGAAATGAGCTCACTGTACCAATACTTTTAGGAGGGTTGTATGCATCTATCATGAGATAGACTGAATCACAACGTAATTCCAAGGCGTGATATTTGCTCTCCTGTATGACATTAGCCTTTACTTCACATTCCATGGAGGTGTAATGGGGACCTTGGAGATGGTAACAAGGGTGCATCAGGGGCAAGAATGGGATCAGTAGCAGAGCCAATAGTGGAAAACAGCTCTGCATGTGTATTTGGATTAATAGGCAGATCGGACATCAATTGTTACGCTGTTCTGCAATTTGAAAGTCTTAGTGTGTAAGTAAGGTGGAGCTTCTTTCCAGCACTGCATGTAACACATATAGCTGTTTTCTGTTAAAACAAGTTTTCTAAAGTTTTTTTCTTGAAACCTTACACACTTTTTTCTCTTTTTGACATGTGCAAAAAGCACCATAAGATGATCACTGTGTTAGATCAGACCACAACATTTCATATTACCATTGCCCCCACTGATGACCTCACTTAAACTTGTTTCTCTCTGTTTTGTGCTTTTGCGGTCCTGATGATACAAGACAAACAAGATGAGATCTATATAAAAAAAACAACTGTTTGTTACTTGTTGCAGAAAAAATGAGTAAGTGTATTGTAAGGATATGTGTTAACTTAAGATTTCCATAGAATTCAAAGCTGATTATTAATGTTTATCAGGGATCAGGAGAGTTGTGCATTAATGCAAATGTAAATTTCTTATTAAGGAACACTGATTGTTACTTTAAAAGTATCAGACAGTACTTCACTCTGAGCTGAACATGCAGAAAATGTATTTTGTCCTCTGTTAGAGATGATATATTGAATAAGGATAAGACTGTGCATTTAAGTACTCCACCCAACAGTCATCATAGTGACTTTGAAGTTTAAATCGGGGGGGATCAGATGATTGGAAATTACTTTATCTTGAAAAATATTCAGTTTCTGTATTTAATGAAAATGAGAAAAAAACATTTTCTTGTCCTGATAACATGAAACAACAAGATTATTTCCAGGTAATTACCTCATGATTTTCTAAATAACAGATAAAAAAAAAAATCATTGCCATGCTGGCCATTTTGACCTTCTGTACATTCCTTTTTAAGACAAAGCCAGACTTGTCCTGTTTGTGTGGCATCACTGGCCTTGGCCACAGGGGAGAGAGGGTGTCAGTAGAAGTCCCCTCCCCAGTGTAAGGTCCACTGGTAATGAGTTAAAACTAGCTCCAGCTCCTGTGACTTGTGCAGGGTCAAGGGTCAATCTCCATGGGAACAACCGTTAGGATGGCGTCCTCATTTCCACGGCGCACAACTACTCTCAAGGTGTCAATGGTCTTGATGGCGGCGCTGACATCAGCGGCTGTCGAGATCCTCTGGCCATTTATTGAGATTATGACATCATGCTCTTTGAGTCCAGCCCTGGAGGAGAGGAGGAGAGAGGACTGATTATAATGCAGAACAAATGGATGGAAGAAAATGTTTACTTGGTCTAAAATACATGAAAGAAATAAAAACTGAATCAGGTTTGAGAAGGCTGCTCTCAGTTGGAATATACTGAATGAGGGTTGGGTAAGGAGGGGAAAGCAGTGACGTTTGTCCTGAGAGACTGGTGCTTAGTGAAATGTCAAGACACCACCTGTCAAAGTTAGGAGCCCTAAAATGGTCCCCAACACAGGTACAAGACAGTTTGGCCGTTCATCTGAGATGGAAAAACAAGCTAAAACATTCTAAATAAAACTGGATTTGACTTCCATTTAGGGTTAGGGTAAGGGTTAAAGTAAGATGTTTATGTGAATGTGAGTTTACATGTTTGAATAAAGCCAAGTTAACAGTCTGCTTAAAGGAAAAAACTTGTCCTCCATTAAAACATTATAACATCAGTTATGTAGCTCTGTTATCTGCTATGTAGATAATGGAGCCAAGTAGCTAACATAGCTAAAAATAAGTTCACAGAGCAGCTACATAAGCTATGAATTTATGTTATCTGCATAGCTAAGTTAGCTTTAGCTACATTTGCTTAAGCTAACTAACTTAGCTAACTTAGCTATAGATAATGAAGCTACATAGCTATGTAGCTAAAGCTATGCTCACAAAGCAGCTATGTGAGCTACGTAGGCACATTATTTAGATTGTTACATTTGCTACACTGGCCTTCATAGTAACATTAATCATGTAGCTAGTGTAGCTATGGTAGTTTTAGCTAAAGCTAACAAAGCTAAAGCGAGCAAATATTCATGTAACTACTTCTAAAACGGGTCCATATATAATTCAATCTTGGATTAAACCCCCGGCCCTTTTCTCTGTTTTATTTCTGAAATGATGATTGGTCTGTAATGTTTACAGTGTGGTTATTTTATGAACACAACTGCCGCACTTTGTCTGTGAATGCAGCTGAATTGAAAAAGAAAAGAAGAAAAAAAAAACGCTTCACTTTGCTTCCTCTCTGATTTATGCTGCCAAAAGGAACACTCATTGACAGTGGCCATCAGAAATTTACAGTTGTAGGCAGACCCCTCTCCAAAGGCAGAACTTCCTCTCTGCTTAAATTTACTGTTTCCAGCTGTTTCAACAAAATATTTTACTTCTTTTCTTTAAATCAACACGTGGATTAATGATCCTTCGGTCAAGATTTACATTCAAGGAAGGACTCCAACCAAGCCTTCATCTGGGTAGGGGAGTCAAAAACACACAACAACACATTTATTTGAAGAATTTTTACAGGATTTTCTTTCAATTTAAAAAGTGCATTGCCTGCTTTTCTTAACATAAGGTGTTACTTTAATTTCTCCTTCAGACTTCAGGATAAATAAATAAAACAGCAGGTATATACATTGGCCGACAGATGAAACACATCACTCGCATAGTAAAATAACTCAAATCAAGTCATGTGCCTCAAGTGCTTAATACAAATCTAACACATCCAGCAATGCCTGGGTTTGCTCACGCATCTTGGCGAAAATTTCAACATCTGTTGTAGGAGACTTAATGATGGAACGATCATGAGAGAACTGCAATATGGAGCGCTAAGCTAATAAAAACCTATTAGCCAAATGCAGGAGTAGTAAACCTGAAATCACACACAGACTGAGGCATTGATATCAAACACTAACTCTTAACACAGCTGCTTAATCACAACCACATGTGAACACAGACCACCACACCTTCACTTGCACCCATTAACACAGCTTCAGCTAAGTGTAATCTCTTCATTA
The DNA here is from genome assembly GCF_018320785.1 of Cheilinus undulatus. Taxonomy (NCBI): domain Eukaryota; kingdom Metazoa; phylum Chordata; class Actinopteri; order Labriformes; family Labridae; genus Cheilinus; species Cheilinus undulatus. The sequence continues at coordinate 29,520,867 of NC_054870.1, read as the reverse complement.
CACTTTAGCTGCTCCAACAGGGTGAATGGAAGATTCTCTACAGCAGGGTCGAAACCTCCAAAAAAAGTTAATTACCAACACAATGAAGGAGTTCAAACACATGGAAAAAAACAAAAGAACTAAAAACCCCCACAGAAATGTTATTATGCAAAAAAGCGGAGAGATTAAGCAGTGAGTAAACTCTGACGAGGCCTCACAGAGGCCGTCGCTCTGGAGTGGGCAGGGTGAGCAGGCAGAGGAAAACCACAGTGCAGCTAGTAACCTACCAGCATGAGGTTTAAAGGAAATAGCTGACCTCAGCGTCTCCCGAGCCCCCACTCTGCTAGAGCTGTGGTGTGGGATGATTGGGGAGGGTTGGATTGTGGGAGGAGGGGGGTATTTTAGCAGGCCAGGCACTCCAGGCACGCTGAACTGAGCCATGAATTAACTTTCTGCCTAAAGACAGTTGTGTATGAGGCTTTTGTGTGCATTTGAACTGGTGTCTACGCTCACACTTGACAGTTAGAGGAGGGAAATAAAACAAAGAAAGGAAATGAAATACGCTGTCTATTTGCATTACGAGAGCAGGGCAGGAGTTGCATGGAGAGTGATGAGAGTCGAGAGAGAATAAAGCACACGTGTGAGCTGTGAAAGTGCCAAAGAAAATATCCCAGAGCTGAGGAGTAGTCTGAAGTTACAACCGGTTTTAACAGTTTAAGCTGAACCTATGTAGAGCCATATGTGCAGAAATGTTTTCCTTACGTTGCAGCTGGTGTCTTTGCAATGACCTCCATAACGTAAGCTCCAGAGGTGATGTCAGGAAAGTCATGGTGGCGAGTCTTCAGCTCTTTGGCAAGCCTAAAAACACAGAAAAAAAATGTAATTTAGCATTTCAGCAGCTGCTTAAACTATGATATCTGGACTTTCACCTAAAAATCACCAGTTAACAGGGTCATTTGTTAGACTGAAAGACCAGGATTATCATATCCACGAAGAAGTGATGGTGTGATCTGAAGCTATTATTGATTATTGGTGGTAAAATTGTGTGATATTATAGTGAAAAAACATATTTGGTAGCCTGATCACTGTACCACCATGGATGCATTGACAATGTATTTAAATACATGTTCTTTAGGATTGCCCTCCATTGGAGACAAGGGACCAAACCCAAACCCCGAATAAAGCCCCATACCATTATCTCCCCTCCACCAAACTTCACATTTGACACAGTGCAGTTAGCCAAGTAATTTTGCCCCACCTGGGGTTGCCCATCTGACTGCCAAACAGAGAAGCGTTATTTATCACTCCACAGAACACGTTTCCAGTGCTCCAGAGTCGGTGGGCCTTACACCACTCCATCTGACCCTTGGCATTGGACTTGATGATGCAGCTGCTCAGGCATGGAAACCCACTCCTATGCTTCATTGCTGAGTTGCTGCTGTTCCTAAACGCTTCCACTTTCTAATAATATCACTTATAGTTGACTGTGGAATATCATGCCGGGATGAAATTTGACCAACCATCCTACTGTGATGGCATCTATCACAGCACCACAACTGAAGTCACTGGGATCTTCAGAATGACCCATTTTGTATCATAAATGTTTGCAAATAGGGTCTGCATGGCTAGATGTTTAATTTTATACACCTGTGGCAATGGGTCTGATTAAAACATATCAATTCAGTACTTAACAGGTGTGCCCAAATACTTTTATCCATGTAGTGTAGTTCTTATAAAGCCTGGGCAGCATCTCCCTGAAGCCACAGTGATGTGGACTGATTACACAACTGCTCCTTTAGGCCTGACTTGAAAAAATCACAGACAGCTTAGTGAACAACTCAAAACTCATCTGAACCTTGTATAATCAAATATTTATCTTAGACCGCTACTTATTTCCTTTTCAATCCATACCAGGTTCTTTATTTATGTGGTGAAGTTAATGGTACAGTCTTCCATCTAACTGAGGTTTTTTTTTTTTTTTTCAAAATAAAAGCATGTCTATATTTAAACAGAAAATGATTTACCCTTCATATGAGATAGGACAAAAATCCAAAATGAAAGAAAAAATGCAAACTTGAGGAATTTCCTTATAGTATTCTGAAATAAATCATGATTAAAAATGTAATCAATGGACAGTCATGATATACAGTAGTATATCTATAAAGCCATATTAATAGAATTATAACTGCTTCAAGTTATGCCATGTCAGTTTGCATCCTCCACATGGGATATTTGGGTACAGCCTTAGCGTTTCTTTACTTCTAGAGGTCTACTTCAGTAACAATGTGTTCTAACAGCATGTGAACATGTGAACATTGACAACAAAATCATCTTAATTCAACGGTTTTACTCATCAACATGTCATAACAGCATGCAAGCAAAACAGCACAATTTTGCCCCATCGCCATGTTTCTGTTTTCTTCTGTGTCACTTGCTTTGGCATGGAACATGAAAAAGGGAGATGAGAAGGTGCTAGGAGTCTTTCCTTTTTCTTGCTTGCTAAGTTTGTTGGTTTGTTTTTTAAAGATGAGACAGTAGTGCATGATGTTGTCCATATCCATGATTCACATGCATGACTTGTGTTAACATGGAGGCAAGACTATTCAGCTCATAGATGGCAAAAACTAGTTAATACAAAACGCCACACTTTTGTTTTTCCTAGGTGAAAAAAAACAGAATGATGTCATATTTAATCCAGGAAAAAACAAAAATTTAAAGGGATGAAGTGTGGAAAGCTATATCATGCTGTTAGGATACGATACGATACGATACAATATGATACAATACAATATGATACGATACGATACGATACCAGACTATACCCTACCATACCGTGTAATGCATATCATGCATAGTCAAGTACATACAACTACATTCACACTGGGGTTAGGTGTGTACATTAACTCCAGGTTAAACAGCAAGTATATATCTGGTTTTAAGTCAGTGCAATATGTCAGCACCTAACAAGGTGCTATTTCAGCTTCCCTTTTGTACATCCGAATCAGAGACATGCTGTTCATGTTAATATACAGGCGATGACATTACTACTCCAAGTGTGTTACTTACGTCGGAGTAAGAGTCATCATCCTCACACCGATATACTTCTTTTTTGAAGCTCCTCTTCCTAGAGACAGACAAAAACAAATAAAATCAGTTTTGCACAGTTACCCACTCTATCTTCCATTTTCCTAAACATACATTTGGAAAGGCTTTTTTTTGCTATTTCATCATGTATACAAATCAAATCCAGCAGGCACATACGTATGTGGTGAGCACATAAAATACACATGGGTTTGATGTTCCAAAACACTTCCCAAGGCAAAGGGTAAAGGAATATTAAACATATAAAACCTGCCATATTCTGGCATTTTTTTCTTTGTAGTTTATGTGCAGTGTCATGTTCCTGTTGGGTAATGCTGGGCAAGGATTCAGAGGTCCAGTCATGTTGTCAGCATCTCTCATAGGAGCACAGAGAGATGAAAAATGACCACCGCAGAAATGGTGAGCTTAATTATATGGTTGTTTTTGTATGAGCAAAAGGTTTCTTGGTCCAGCTCTTGTATTCAGTTTTCAAAATGTGCTCCACACGTCTTGTCTTGGTGATTGAGGAAAAGAAACTAAAGGGCTGTCAGTGAGAACTTGTACCTCTGGACTGCCTGTCATAGGACTCTGCCAGGAACTCTCGGATTTTGTCTGATGGTATGGCAAAGGATATGCCAGCTGTCACTTTCAGCGTGTTGATTCCAATCACCTCACCGTCCTAAAACAGCAAACCCAAACTTAGTGTCTTATAACAAACAACAGTGTTCTATAACACAGATTTCACCATAAATAAAATATAAAGAAGGCTTACCAGGTTTACCAAAGGGCCTCCAGAGTTGCCATACTAAAAACAAAAAAGGCACATCAAATAAATGTGAGACAATAAAGTGCATGTACAAAGGGACTGCATCCTCATTGGCTCTGTTAACATTTGGCATTACTGATGTGTTTTGGGGTTTGTGTTCATACTATGCATTAAAAATACACCTTCAGTGATGACCTGATATACCATTCATCTCATATTTCATTTCTGTGGCCTGTGGAGCCACTGGCCATAAGATAGATTGAGTCAAATTAGCCATGCTCTTGGAGACTAGCAATACATCTTTCACAGCTTTTGTCCCTCATGTTGTCATCAACATGCTTCTAAAGAAAACTGTGATAATCTATGTAGAAAATAAACTATGTGGGCAACTGGTTCTAAGATAGCTCCTTTCCTCCTTTTTGTCATTTTTGTTGTTGTTTTAAAGACATAAAAAGGCAACATGGTACCAAATTAAGATCCATTTGGGAACTTAAATAAAAAAGTTGCAAATCCCATCATCCTGAGTGAGGCTGCACAGAAATATATAAAGCCGTGCTTTTTGTTGAATAGCAGAATACCACAGATCACATCTGCTAATGGGGCAACTTCTCAGTGTAACAATGCAAAGTTGGTTTACTACAGTGGTGTGAAAAAGTATTTGCCTCCTTCCCTTCTTCTTATTTTTTGGCACAGGTCACACTTACATGTTTCAGATCACCAAATAAATTTTAAAATTAGAAAAAAATAATATGTGTAAATAAAAATTGTCGTTTTAAAATGATGATTTCATATATTAAGCACAAAAAGCAAAACTACATGGAGCTATGTGAAAAAGTTGTGCAATAACTAGCAATGAGTCTTTCACATCACTGTGGAAGAATTTTGGTCCGCTCTTCTTGCAGAATTGTTTTAATTCAGTCACACTGGAGGGTTTTCAAGCATGAGCTGAAGGTCATGCCACAGCATCTGAATCAGATTTAAGTCTGGATTTTGAGTGGGCCACTCTTAAACTTTCATTTTGTTATTTTAAAGCCAGTCAGAGGTGGACTTGCTGGTGCCTCGTGCTTAAGCTTGAGGTCAGAAACTGAGGGCTGGACATTTTCCTTCATGGTTTTTTGGTAGAGAGCAGAATTCATGTTTCCATCAGTTAAGGCAAATCATCCAGGTCCTGCAACAGCAAAGCCACACCACTATGTTTGACTGTTGGTATGATGTTTTTTTATGACATGCTGCGTTAGTTTTACTCCAGATGTTTGAGTTTGAATTTTGTCTCATCAGTTCACATAATATTTTCCCCAAAGTCTTTGGAGTCATCAAGATGTTTGTTGTTGTTTTTTTTTTTTTCTTTTTTTTTTTGTATCAAATATAAGATCAGCTTTTGTGTTCTTTTTGGTCAGCAGTGGTTTTGGCCTTGTAACTCTCTCATGAATGCCATTTTTGCCCAGTGTCTTTCTTTCTGTTAAATCATGAACACTGACCTTAACTGAGTCAAGAGAGACCTTCAGGTCTTCAGATGTTGTTCTGGGTTCTTTTGTGACCTTCTGGATAGGTCATCACTGTGCTCATGGAATAGTTTTGGTTGACCTGCCACTTCTGGGAAGGTTTTCTCCATTTGTGGATAATGGTTCTCACTGTGGTTCACCGGAGTTCCAACGCCTTTGAAATGTCTTTGTAACCCTCACCAGACTGATAGATGTCAATGATTTTGTTTCTCACCTGTTGTTAAATTTCTTTAGCTCACAACATGATGTTTCACTTTGTTAGACAGGTTCTATTTAAGTGATTTATTGTTTCAGCAGGTCCGGCAGTAATCAGGCCTGGGTGTGGCTGGAGAAATTGAATTGAAGTTTATCCATGATTTAACAAGGGGGTGCAATTATTTTTTCACACAGGGTCAGGAAGGTTTGGATGGCTTTTTCCCTCAATAAATGAAAACATAAGACTGCATTTTGCATTTAATTTGGTTATCTCTCACAGTTTAGATGGAGCATTTAACCTGGACTGTGGACATTAAATGATAAAAAAAATCTTATCAAATAATTCAACTGAGTTGTACTTTTGCAAACTACAAAGGGATCTGACTTTAACTGTTAAGCTTTAATCACACATCCCTGTCACAGACCGCATCTGTTTGCGGTCTGAGATATCAAACTCTTCTTAATACTCATTAAAGAGCATCCACACAAATCCATGAAGATTACCACTTGGTATCAACACCCAAATTAGATATAAATCCCTGTTATTGTGTTGTTTAAATGTGGTGACTGTCTTACATTGATGATGGCATCAGTCTGGATATAGTCCATGTCAGAGTTACGAAGGCCCAGCTCTCTTCCCCCTCGCTGAGTGGTGCTGACGATTCCTGTGGTTACAGTATTCTGGAGGGAAAACGGGCTCCCGATGGCAACAACAAACTCCCCTGGCCTTAAGTCTGAAGATCGACCCAGCAACAGGACTGGAAGCTTGGTCTAAAAGTGAGAAACGCAGAGGCATACAGTGTATTTACACAACTGGCAGCCTAATGTAAAGAGTTTGTTGGTCTCTGCAGGATAAAACCAATAATCAGGTCAACAATTATTGAGGAACTCGGTCATAAGGGGAACGATTTGGGAATGAAAATTGCACAAATAAAAGAAAAATTGGACAGAGTGTGTTAGAGAGAAGAGGTGGTCTGTGTTGGAAGGTGCTTTTTTCTGAGAAAGGAATCCTGTAATAACTGAGAGATGTGAATTTATAATGCTGACCTTTAAGGTGAACACATTCTACATCTAGCAAGTATAATTTCCTAGCCTTGTTAGTGAATAAAAACTCACACAAGGATCAGCTGCAAAATGATTGTGCTTTTTTTTTGGGATATTTTCTGACTTTTTAAATGATTTTTGTGACACATTACTCCATTTCTCCCAAAATTCCTTAAATACCTGTTTGATAAAGTGGATGATATACCATTGCCATACGTATGAGAAAATCACAAAGTGCGTTTTCCTTAGGCTGCTACTACTCTGAGATTTTAGTTCTTGTCGTGATCATGTGTTTCATGAGTGGACAGTGAGAAAATAATTACAGCAAAGCCACAAGTCCTCTAAACATATATCTCACTCAATGCTGGATGGCAAAGCTCTCAAACAAAAACAATTACCTCTTTTCCACTGCATGTAGAGGCTGCATTCATGCCAAACAACTTAAAGTGCAAAATATGAGGATCAAAAGCTTATTTCTTGGACTGAAAGTGAAGCCCAGCTGACAAATCATTCCTAAAGAAGAGTGTGCGCCATCAGACCACAGATGCTGGAAAATGGACTGATATGTGGTAAATAATGACTACCTCGAGCTCTGGTTTGCTGTTACACTGGGCAATGGAAACCAGGCTACTGAGAGCTCGTCTAAGCAGACAGACACAGAGAGGATATATTTATCCATCCACAGTGACAGTTTTCTTCTCTGAATGAAATCATCTCTGTCGCACAGCCCATAGTTTAAGCCCACGCACCGCCACATCACACTCAGTCTGTGTGGAGACTGGACCCGACGTCCTGACGGCAGACGAGAGCTAAAAAAAAAAAGGAACCTTCCAGGATGGACCTCCTACAGTATGTTTCCATTTGTTTACTCAGAGTTATAAATAGGAGAATGAGGAAGCTACATGTTCACTGAGACAGCCATACAAGTTGGCACATGCAGATCTATTTGAGACATGCCACCTCATCAAAAACATTTCACACACATTGTTATCCATCATTTAATATGATGTTTACACCGATGGCTACAAATAGGAGAGTGTTTGCTCCTTATCTTTGGATCCTTTACCAGAGCCTTCTTTTTCTCCCTCCAGGAAACTGTGTGATTGTTTTTACATTTTAAAAGTAGTGTACGTAACCACATACATACCTTAAGTTAAATCTGAAGGATAGCAGTCCATAGGGACCTCCTCTTTATATTTTGTTATCCACAATCCCTCATACAATCTATAATTCTTCCTTTTTCGTTTTTTTCTTTTCAGAGCAAAAGACCGTTACCATCATGTGGAACACTTCTGTTGTAGAGTGACTTACACTTATTGACTCGTTCCCCCAACCACCTGTGAGCTCACACACAGATGCAAAGAAAGCAGTGACGTCAGCCTATGATGAGCGGTTGGGATCACATTTGTAGTATGGCCAGTCTGACGGCCAAGAAAGGTCAAGATTTTAGTGGCACAGTCCGACATGGTAACCTTGCAAAGTAGATGGATACGCCTGTTTCCATGTTTCTGTCTGGCGAATGGGTGGATGCTGCTAAAGCGCCAGTTTTATCAGAACTTGACGATATTTCTTCGTTAAAAGAAGAACAAAGAACAGCAGTGAGTTGTTTTCTTTTAAAAAACGACAAAAGTCATGTACTAACATGTCTACAGTCGCCATGGTTCGTGTTATGCAGCTCTAGGAGTTTACTTCTTCAGCAGGGGCACAGCTCGCTGGCGGCTATGTCATGTGTTTTGTTGCTCTGATTGGCCCGTAAAGATTTGACAGAACGTTCATCCAATCACCCTTCAAGTTATTTTTTCAAAGGCTCTGCCCTTTCCCAAACGTTGTGTATGAGTGGTTTTCCAGATTGATGTGTGAAACACATCCATCTGACGTGCCAGGTTACTGCCATGGTGCCACCATGAACGCCCAAAAAAACCGAGGGAGAGATTTAGAGAGTAAAAGAGAGGGAAAATTCACCATTGCACACAGAGGAAGAGGAAAAAGAGGCAAAACTTCACTGATTTGTGAACTATAACAGCCACTGACCCTGTAATAAATCTTTAGGGTACTAATGGAATTTTCAGAGCTGGTAAAAGATGCTTTTTCTCAAATAATTGAGTAACTCTTGTGTGGAGGGCTGCGTTTTACTTACAAGGAGTGTGCTGTGCATGTTGGCAAATGTTTGGCCTGTATGATATGATTTGCAATTACATGACAGCAATACCATACTGAAGGTACATTTCAGGAAGGTTCAACCCTCTGAGCCCTAAGCTATTTTTAACCATTTTGTTTTGCCTGGACTTACTATCTTAAAAAGCTTATAAAATCAACCTTTTGGTGCACAGTCAAGCTCTAAACATCCTTTTTTTCAGGACAACCTAGGCTTATTCCTTTTTTTGTGGGACTAATAAAGGAATATCTTATCTTATCTTATCTTAAGAATATGTATGCTGCAGTAATGTCACTTAAATTATTAAAAAAAAAAGTTATGGTCACTCACATTCCAGGCTCACTAGAAAAGCCTTGGTAAGGACTACGAAGGTATGGATAGATGGATAGTGTAATTAGAACAGCAAAATGGAGGGCTTCCAGAGGGAAAAAGCAAGTAGCTATGATTTATGGTTCAAAAGTTGTTGTCAGTCTCAGAGAGTTGACATATCAAAGACTGGACACTGCACAATCCTAATTGGTACCATACTTGGTACTGGTCTTAGTATTGACCTTATTTTGTGACTAAATACAAGAGTTTGATATGAATGATTACACTTGTCAACAAGTATGCTTTTAAGAGACCAAGCAGTAAGGTATGACACAAAAGAATACTTTAAAGAAAATATGGGTTGTCATTTTACCAAAACAAAGGAAACCAAATTTAAAAGCCAACTTACAAGAATGAGGCCTATGAAAGAGGTCCGCTTAGTTAAACTCTGGTAAACAGGACAGAAAATAAGGTGACAGACTGAACACAACAGCTACATTTACATGAATCCAAATAAATGTTTGAGCTGGATAAAAATGCTTTATATAAACAATTAATTCCAAATAAAATTCTACAATCTGGCTCATTATCTTACATTGTATAAACTGTGGGCAGTAAATTTAAACAGTGTAAGATGAAATGCAAAAATAAATGAATACCAAATCAAACCGTAATGTTTTTGTTGTTAATTGCAAAATAACTAATATTGTTAGATTGTAGGTTTGAGTGGCTTTACCCTTGTGGGACTGTGGCCATCACAATGCTGGTCAAAGAACAGCAGAATTTTTCTTAATGAAGAAAATCTCTCAAAGCATTTTCATGATATCATGTGAATTCACTAGGAAAACAAGGGATGAACAGAAGGCCCAGTGACCTTGACCTTTGACCTACAACATTTATTCAGCTCATTTCTGAGTCTTACTGTAGATTTGTGCAACGCTTGGAAAAAAAAATCCTTCAAAGCATTCATGAGATATCATCTTCACAAGCAACGGATCAAAATGAGGGTGAAAATGATTGATGAGTGGATGAAAAGATGGACGGGTGCACAACCAGAAAACTAACACCTCCAGCCTTGGCTATTGCCAGTGTGGAGGGGTTAAAAAACAGGGAATCTGTACTTTTTCCTGTATCTTTCTCCTATACTTTGATTTAGTTTTTTTAGGTTTTCATTAACACAATTTTCAATCTCTGAGGTCAAGTTATTATTAGAAGATGACAAAGATAAGATGAGCCTGTAACTGAGGAAGGGGAAGCTTAAACGATAGTTACCAGCTTACCTCATCTGCACACACACACACACATACATAAATAAATACTCATGAACAACACCGCGCTCCTGATGGCTTGTTCAAACATGTTGTAGAAGTCAAACATGACACACACAGGCTGCAGAGACTTAAACTAGGAAACACACAAACAAACACCTGACACAGGAGTAGCTGCATGGGTAATCATCCCCCACTGCTCTCTACTGCCTCAGCTCCCCTTCTCCTGTCACACTCCATGTAAGATAAGAGTATAACCAGATGGAGAGAGGAAGCAGCAGAGACACTGTAAAGAGAGAGAGAGAGAGAGAGAGAGAGAGAGAGAGAGAGAGAGTGGACGTCAGGTAAGTCACAGCCAGCACATTCAGGACTCAACCGGACATTGCTAACAGTCAATTATAGGCCTACTAGTGCTGCAAACGACACTGTTGCTATCAGGTGGAGAATGGGTGTCTCCAAAATGTAAACTCAGTTTTTGCTGTTTTTATGATATTCCACACCCACACAAAATCACAATACATGCAGAAAAACCATATACAAAAGGTGAGGAATGCATCAGTGTGCTGACAACATCACAACACCAAGGCGAGAAAGCAGAACAAACAGTAAACATGCACACTTGAAATCTTACATATCACTTACTAATCGTGCCTACTCAGCAATCTGGAACAACTTGTGGAAACTTCTCCCGCCATGTGAGTCTGACTCTCCTGATCCTGACCACCCAAGTGACTCACCCTGCTATTTCAGAGGAAGGCTACTCTGCTCTGGCACTTGACCACAAAGACGCTACGGCCACGCTTTGAGGAAGAAGGAAAGGTGAACGGGGGAACGACAAACACCACAAACCACAGGAAGGGAGTCTGAGAATGTGAGACAAATGAGTCAAGCACCGTTTTGTTTGGTGTTACAAGGATGCATGAAACCGTGGCTGGAGGAGCTGATGACCAAAAAAGAGTATGTTAGGTCTGAGACCAAAGTAGACATTAGTTTGAGAGCGTCTTGCAAATAAAGAAGAAAAGTAAATTTTAAAATTCATGGATAACAATAATAATTATATTTTAGCATTAAAAATATCATTTCGGTTCTACATATTGGTGTATTAACTATTGCAAAAACATAAAAAATGGTTTTGGTAATTACCAATGCTGTTGATTTAGGGCAGCTGTGGCATACACCTTACTTTGGGTGGTGGTCTAATAAATTTGTTAAGCACTGTATGTCTCATGGTTATTGGGACCATCCCCAAAAATGTACAGAAAATGCATTCAGTCAAGTAAAGGTCAAATTTTTGCATTTTTGCCAATGGAAGTGTTGTGCAATTTAACAAACTAGTCCATCGAATTTTATCTGATTGACTCCGGATGTTTTTTACTCGTACTAGAAAAGCTGGAGAGCTAAAGTTGTGCAAAGTTTAAGTTTTCACCACAGGGCCAGGCTGTAATAGGGGCCCAGACTTACACTACTATTTGTATGTTTTTAGCATTGAAAATGCACAAATAATGCCGTATAACTTTTTAGTGCCATGCCAATCATCACTAAACGCCACAGACATGATCACACATGTATCCCCAATGTCCATGCACATATACTGTATCATTACTTTGTCACAGTGCCCCCTTCTACCAGTTTAATATTTAATTATCTTTTTTATTTTTGCCCAAAAACATTCAGCCCCTGCACACCTTTCAAACTAGACTTATGATTTTTGGTCTGCATATGGGTAATCATCAGATCTCGGAACAAGCCTCTTGGACTCATACCCAAATCCCAATAGGAAGTCCACTAGCTTTATCTCCATTTCAAAATAAGGCATTTTTGATGCTGCCAAATTACTTCAACCTGTTTTTTCATTTATATACATTACTCTATGTTCTTCACCATTTTCTGGCAACACAACAGTAACACACTGAGGAGCCTGCATACAAAGATTTCATTATAATGCCCCTAACTGGCAGAAAGTGATACAATTCGGGCCATTTCTTCAATCCTACCGAGTTGGACCTATCAAGCTCAGACTTTGATAGAAAGGCAGCAACATTAGTCCACAACACTGATGTGTCGTATTAAAGAGCACCTCACTGTTACTGGCCAGAATTATGATATCTCACCAGTTTCACAGGAAGTTGCTCTAATTCTAATAAGAATCTGATTTGCTTCAGATTTTACATGTATGATCAAGGTCTTCCCCTCTGCACATTTAAATGTAAATGCATGGTTTTGTTGTGCTACTACTTACTGTAAGATAAAACTAGCACCTCTTTAAGCATCTTCCATTGTACTGCCACCTACTGTTTGCATACAAAGTGCGCTACGCTCATTATTTTCAATTTAATGACAGCCCTGGGAGGATCTACATCGTCCCCATATCATGCAGCAGCACACTGCAGGTGTTTGCTAACACCAAATATTCCCACATACTCGCTGTTGTGACACACAACTGGTCAGGCTCCTGGTTGCAAGGGCCCTTCAGTGCTGCTTGTAGCCCTAGTTTTGCCTTTAAACTTCCATTTGATGTGGCAGATTTTGTCACATATTTCTTCTCCAAAGCCACAAAGAAATTCATGTTTTCTCAAGTTCTTTAGTCATCAGATAAGAAGAAGAAGTGAGGCATCAGATAAAAAAACAGGGGGAGACAGCTTTGTTTACCTTGACCAAAGAAGTAGCTGAGACACGTGCAGAGTAAAATTCCTCACTTTTTTCCTTCGCTGCTTATCTGAGTCTCTTTTCTCCCTGTGCACTCAGACAGATTTTGTCATGGTAAGGTCATTCGGAACACCGCAGTGAGAGAACAAAAGGGCACATTAGACTTAAAAATGGCTGCTGAGTTACTATAGAGATCTGTCATTGTTAAGACTTGGTCATTTGGCGGCTCATTTTAAAGCCGTTGCACTAAAGACCGTTTTATGACTGGAGGACCAGGTGCAAACTTTAACTCCACTCAAGCTGAGGTAGTTTCTGGGGCACAATTGTACCTAAGCATGGATATGAAACCTAAGTCTGTAAATTGAAACCCACACCTGGCACTGCTTAAATATACAGCCACACCACTTCAAAATACACATTCACACACAGAAGCTGCTCTAATTAGGTCAGTGCATGACCTCAACTGTATGAAAGCTCAACTGCAGTCACTCTTGACAGATGTTAAAAAAAGAAGACCTCACACATGTCCACAAATTATGATAGATTTATCAGATTTTTATGTAGAGAGCAGGGATATGGCCAAAACTGCAGGCCACACACCAACAGATTTAACTCACAAACAACCAGAGTCCTGACTCTTAAAAGTGGGAATCTTTGGAGTAAACAACATGGCAGATGTCAGCAGGAGGAACTGGAAATAGTTTTCTGACTATCTTTACTGAAAATTCCCGAAGTGACTGGATAAAAATATGTAGGTGGAGTTAGGGAGACCCGTACTGCATTGTGAATACATTTTATAACCAGTGTGATATTTTTTATGAAAACAAAACTGTGAAAATCATGTATTTGATTCTTTTTCCTTTAAATTTCTTTTCTGTTCTTGAGTTGATTCCTTTGGCTGTGTCCACTAACCAATGTCATGAGATAACAGGGTTATATAACAAAACATTTCTGGTGCCAAACTGATAAAGATATGTTCAGCTAAAGCAACCTGTGAGTAAGTGCCATTAGCATTAGCATTAAGGAAGCGTAACATTTTTTATAATGTTTGGATAGACAAATACAGGAAAGTACAGTAGCTAAATAAAGCATGCTTGTTTATAGTCTTCTTTCCAGGTGTAATCCAGCCCATGCTCCTTCCCTGTCCGCATCAACAGTTTCAGTGACTAATTATTTACCTCCATGTCTGACATGTCTGTTGTTCAAGTCATGGCACAAATCTATGGCTCTGTGATTGCCTTATCTGACTGCAACCGTCTGACAGACAAAAATATTGTGGAGGGGTGCTTGCAAGTAGCCAGCTAAATGGTCAAATTTGCATATCAAATTAGCTGGCACAAGATTTACTTGTCAGCTAAACTAATTACCTATCATCTTTAATAAACAGGGGTCTGACAGGGGTTATACTCACGTGTTCAACCAAAGTAAATACATTAAACACCATTTTAATCCACAAAGAGGAACGAAGGCTGGAGGAGGTGACTGCTAAATTTAGCCACACTCTATACAGCATAGACCCACTGACACAATGACCCTGTGATGAATTTGACTGTTTTCTAAGCTGTTCTCCACTTCAGACTAGTCGGTTAAACACAATATAAACATTCGGCTAAATAGGGAAATAGACGTCTGAGAACATCTTAAGGTCTGACCTTGGCTTCAGTGCAAATATAAAGTGTGTCCCAGGAAAAACAAGGAACCAGGTCTATAGAAATCAAGACGGAAAGCAACTTGGCTTTTCAAATGAATCAAAAAACAAAAAGGTAACATTACCCATTAGAATGTGTAAGAGAGATGCCACTTGATCAGTTTATTTTTATTTTGCTTTGCATAAGCAACCATCAGCATTGTAACTTGTAATTTTTCCAACTTCTCAAAGCAAAAAAGCCAAGATGCTGCAAGTTTTAGGATATTTAATACGCCGAAAATATCACCTCGGATCATCTACACTTAACAGTCTTCTGATTTAGATAATATTTTACTGTAACCATTTCCATTTCTGAAAAACTGTGCTGTGTACATTGTGCTGGTCAAGTAGGGAGATTACACATCACAATCAATGCAAACTGCAGCAAAAAGAATGCCCAAAGTCCCCAAAAGATGTCAGAAATGTCTTCTCCTGTATTATTCCCATTCGGCCCAGTTGACTAAGTGAGCATTCGGTAAAAACAGTCCAGAAATCTCGCCATTTTGTTGTCAATCACTGTCTGTTGCCTGTGTGCTTTTGTGGTTGGAGGCTTTCAGGGGGCAGGGGAAAACTGGGGAGCAAGGTTGTGGATAATTCCTCCAACTGGACAAACTGTCCACAAACTGTTCCACTTAACTGGAGAGAACTGGGAGAGTTCATACAGGAAATAAGCAACTACACTTTACAAACAAGCTTCAAAAAAGCAACAAAGGAGTGATCATATTTGTAAGTGACCCAAAGTCACAGATAATAAGCAGACCTGGCAACACTGGAGACTTGATTTGCTGCAGTTGCTGTGCATTCTTCTTCAGTCAGCTTGTTCCCCAGTTACCGATTGTTTCCTTCACAGTTCATAGAGTATGTGCTCGGCTGTCCTTACGGTGCCCTCCACACAACATGACACGGAGTCATAAACATTGGGATCACTCTTGATATGCTTTACACCACTGAAATCTGGTTGTAGAAACACCAAAAACATGACTTTGCCTGTCAGGAAAGGAGACTAAGGTCCAAGATTGGCCTAATTATCTTGTAGTGTGCACCTCATTTAAGCTACCCTGCTTTTTCCACAAGGGACAGAGAAAACCACAAAGCAAAAATCCTCAATGCACTAATGTACAGGATATTTACTGCTGATGTCTGAACTTGTGCCTTCAAGGCTTGTGCCGATGCAGATAAAAAAGGGGGCAGGATCTAGCATGCACCACATAACATCAAGTTAAAGATCAGAGAGGGGGCATCAAGTGTGTCTGTGAGTCTGGGTGCTTGTTTGTTGTGTAGACGACTCACTTAAGAGTGTGTCAATGCTTCCATGTTTGGAGTATGTAGGTGAATGTTTTCCACTCTGGAAATATGACAGAGAACATGTTAATCAAAACCATGAGGTGGGTCTCGAGGAATTCCATAATTAACATGTTTAAATCAAACTGGCTAAAACACATCCTTGCTGACACCAGTACGGAAACCACTATGGTTTCCATATGCTGTTGGTGAGGCTTTCAGTCTTTAGCGTAAGACCAAACATGTGCATTTGAGTTCTCTGTGTATACTCCTCTCTGTGTAATTTGCACGAGACATGAGGTCCTAGTCTAACTTTGAACACAAATCACAAAGATGAGAGGAGACGAGGTCTTATGTCTTCATTTACTTCGGGAAGATGATCTAAACCCTGCTTTTTACCTGAAGATTTAGCTCTTTCTTTAATTTACAGCTCTGAAATATTCACTGTGCTTTGTGAGGCCTTTAAAGGAACAGCTTTACTGGTTTGTACCTGGAAATACACTCCAGACCTGACTTTGAATGGAGTATAAGGTCAGAAAATGCCTGAATGTTAAACACTGACGATGTGTATGTGAAGAATACAGTAGCAAGAAGGAAACCCATTAGTTTTATACTGATCCCTATAGGTTTTATATGTCTACAGCTGTTTACTGTAGTCTAGACCACTCTTTATATGGCTGGGGGAGCACACTGAAACCTTCTAAAGTCCTTGAACAACCAAATGGTTGCAGACTTTGTAGTTGTAGTTGTACAGCATAGACTTTTCTACAAATTACACCCATTTTAGACTAACACTTGTTGCACATGTGTTAGTCTAAGAGTATGATTACTTGCTCATACTAAAATCAAAGGGGTTAAGGAAACTCAGTAAGAGTTATACCCAATCCACATCTACTTTTGAAGATCTACTTGAAAGGTCTCAAAGATCTACCAGTAGATCCGGATCTACAGGTTGGTGACCCCTGGTCTTATACCTGGGACAAGATGGGGTGTCCCATAGCAAGGATGACCCAGAGAGACAAACTAAAGTCAGGAAATGCCCCCTGTTGAGGAACCATCTTTACTTGCGGCCCATCCATTGTCATAGATAAGAGAGCGCTAACTCAGTGGATAACTTCGCTCAAGGTGCAAACATGTCTCACATCAAAAACAACAATCCACCAGAAAAATAAGAAAATAAGCGATCAGGCAACATCTGACACGTCTAAACAACATGCCCAAGGGCATGATAGGAAAACTCGGCCCAGATTTGAGCCAAGATTGGGGAAACAAAAGAGAATAGTTGCACACCAACACAGACTTCTTGGCATGGCATTAATGCCTGGTTATGGAGTAAAACCCACACTGGAGTTGAGTGGAGAATCTGACTTCCAGCTCCTGGATTAGCACTATTTTTTGAAGAATAACTCTCTTGGTGTTGAATTAAACTTCACAGCTGTTAAAATGACTCAATATTCTGTCAACTCTTACATTGCAAATCTAATACTTTAGCTATGTGAATATCTAATAGCTCACCTATAATGACTTTATTTCTCCATAGAGGTGATCACAAATTTGTAAATTGGGAGCATATACTGACTTAAATGCATCGTGTGCCAGGAGCTGCCTCTACTCCATGTCTTTGCCTCTTACCACACTGATTTATTGTATAATATGGTATTGCATTTCCAATATGACAACCACCATTGTTGGCCTCCCTTACCACTGAGACTTCAGTACATCCATGCTTTATTCAGTCAGTGTTTAGTAGATTACAGTATATAGTAAAAGCCACAACTGCCCCATGCTGCTTCTACAAGAAAATATAGTTATTTTCCTGTGTTGTATCAAATCATGAAATTGCAGAGGGTTTTCAGTTTATGAATGTGTTTTTGTTCATGGTGTCCACAGTTTTCAAGACAAACATCACTGCATTGAAAGAAATGACCACTTCTACAAACAACTCCTTCAAGAGGGCACGGTTTTCATTGGGACAATTTCTACACATGACAGCAGATCCATGGAAAACTATACTCAGCGGGATTTTAAAATAAACTTCTGTCAAAGAAAAACATGCCTGCTGATTTATTTTTAAAATGTCAATGAGAACCACAAAAAAAATAACCTTAACCTTTTGGATCTAAGGGACTTGAAAAGAGGATATTAAAACCTGGCCACTAAAAACAAAGACTAAGTATTACTGTGCAATTTTAAACAAATATGAAAATATGTTTGGACCAGAAATTGTAAAAACAAAAAAAACATGGACACAGTCTCAGTGTGTCCCCGATTGGTATGGAAAACAGTTACGGCATGCCTACCTGTCTATCAACTCAACCACATCCTTAATTATGTATGTATTTGAAAAAAAAACTTTCAGATGTAATAAATGACTAAGAAATGATTTTTGATAAACCACAAAATGAGCCTTTCAGTCCAAAACCAGATTTCAAACCAGGCTGTAAACATGTTCATTGCTGCTGTACAAATAGATCTTTTAATATGGACCCGCAGTTCCTATAAAAAAGTATTCACCCCCTTGGATGATTTACCTTTTTATTGATTTTAGAAATCAAAAATGGGCGATATAATTCTGCTATTTTGGCAAAAAAAAAAAAAAAAAAAAAAAGCCCAGCTGAGACCTCTCCACACAGATTCAGTGCTGTGATTGCAGCCAAAGATGCATCTACTAAAAACTGATTTGAAGGGGGTTGAGTATTTATGCAGCCCCTTTTATGAATCACATATTTTTTATTTAATTGAAATTACTTTTTAGAAATCTGTTTACACTGCAGCCAGCCTTAACTGGACACTCAATAAATTGCAGCATGTTCGTACCCCAGCTGCTTTGGCTTTATTATTTCATGCTGAAAGTTCATGCTTGATTTTGACCTAATTTGGGGAAACTTTCCGCATAAATGCAGGTAAAGATTATGGGTGTGGGTAAAGATGCACCATGGTTTTTCTTTCTTTTTGTGATTTGATGACAAAAAATGAATGTAACAGAAGATCTGGGACTATCATGCTTCTTAGAAACCCAAGATGACGTCAGTAACTAGAAAGTCGAAACCATTTTGGGCATCGCTGCTGCCTGTCCAGTGGGCTTGGAAAACAGTCCCACAGCCAAAAAGTAGGCCAAGACGAAGTGCATCAAGACCCGAGAGAAAGGCAAAAAAAGGGACCATGTGTGTATTTTTCTTGGCCCTTTTCCCAGCTGACTGTACCCTTAAGCATGGGAACCATTTTGGTTGCCATGCACAAGACATGAAGAAGAGAGGTGGGGTCAGGAGGAGAAAGGGATGTGATTCATTTCCCCTTCAGCTGTCTCTGAAGGACGACACGCAGTGTCTCTCTGAAGGCATCCTTGTGCTGAGCTTTCTACCACCCGACTATTTACACACTTACATGCACAGACTCATTTGTGTAATTGGTTTAAGATTGTGTTTGCCTGTCTGTACTTTTCATCTAAGGAAATGCAGACATTTCTAACTCCCTCAGGAAACATTTACCCAGCGATAAAGTGATAAATACAGGAACACGTGGCTATATGGAGGCACATTCCTTCTTTTCCTTTCCACACATAGACAGACATAGCCTACATGTGCCAGTAATAGCCCGTGCCGTCCAAACCAGCAGCAGGCAAATTTCCCAGAGTGGTGATGGGTAATGCAGAGACAGAAAGTGTTATTGTTCAGGGGACCTTATGGGAAACATGAGACCACTTTGCTCTGACACACTGCTAGACTTGTAAAGCTGACTTTAGTGCAGGGGTTAAGTTAATAGCTTATTTGTTGGTGTAACTTCAAACCATTTGAAGGAACTTGATCTGAAAGAATAAAATGCCCCAATCCATTCATTAGTTAGCTTCAATACAAAACACAACCAAGTATTTAATGTCTCAAGGTGTTTAAAAGGTAGTAACACTCTAGCATGACAATATTTAGGTAGCTAACTGGTTCTCCACTGAACTTTCACAGTCTTTTAAAGCAATAACTCCTTGATCTTAGACAGCAGCAGACCCAAGTAGCGTAACTTTTTACAATGATTGATATTGCTAGCTGAGATGCCAGGATATTAGAGGAGGGAATGTTGCTGAAAATTTCCTGCTGCATCTTAAACTTTAGCACAAAATTTGCTAAGAGGTCATCAGGGGGCTGTGGTAAAGAGTTAGCTGAGCTGGAAGGCAAAGAACCTCCCAACCTTCACTGATGGTCATGAGTTTTGGGTAATGACTGAAGGAATGAGATCACGGATACAAGCTGAAATGAGTTTCCTCTGGAGGGTGGCTGAGCTCGACGTATGACGAGGAGTACAGACATCCAGAGAGAACTCTGCTGCTCCTTCTTATTGAAAGGATCCAGTTGAGGTGATCAGGATGCCTCCTGGGTGCCTCCCTTTGGAGGTCTTCCAATCATGTCCAACTGGGAGGCGACCTCAGGGAAGACCCTGATCTGGGAATGCCTCGGAATGCTCTGGAAGGAATGCAAATGTCACTAGGGAAGGGAGTTTGTGGTTGACTTGTTTAGCCTGCTGCTGCATGATCCAGCCCTGGATAGGTGATCGCCAGACACCATAGACTGTTGCACAAATTTATTGCATGAGATATTTCTCACATCCATGTTTTAATGAAGCTTTATCATAAAGCTTTAAAAAATACTCTTTGGTAAATTCCCCAAAATGTCAAGCAAAGTTCCCCTCAAATTCAAAAATTCTGTAAAATTTTGCACCCTCAGTGGCACTTCACTATGTTTTCCCCATTTAAAGGGAAAGGAAGGGTCCCTCATTGTATTTCGTCTACCTTAATTGATCCCCTTAATGCCATGCATCACACTGTCTCCACTGGAAGGGCACCTAGGAGGATTTTGGGACTTTTTGAAGCCTACAGAGAAATGGATCTTAAGTTCTCAGATAAGCACCCTCTTTGGCTCTTTATCAAGTATGACCAACACAGTATTATGTTCAATGTATTCAGCTGCACTTGCAGTAAAAATAACCCAAGGTTAATGGCTGCACTGGCCATGCCATAAGAAGGTCTGGAGTGATAAAGTAAATTCCCAGAACATTGTGTTTAAACGCTTTAAAGGCATTCCAAGACAGAATGTTTCTTTCCAAGTCTACGGAGTCAGAATGAGTCATTATGATAAAATAAATCACACTGATTTATCATATCTGTAAGCCAATAGCCATCTGTGTATGCACTGTATGCATTTCAAAAATACGGTTGCGTATCCAAGTTCTGAGTATGAGAGAGAGGTTAATGATGGGTCTTTTAAAACCTACAGCACAATGACTTCTATCTTTATTGTTGCCACATCACACAGTGCACTCATTAGCTTATGAACTCTGTACTCCAGACATATGGATACATTTTCCAGGCCTTGACCACATCGCCCTCCCTGCTGTCCCCCCCATCCCCACCCCCCAAAAATCTCTGTACAGGAACAAGTGAGTGCAGCACTTTTCTCCATTTCCCTTCTGAAGTTCCAGCTGCTGTAGATGGACTAATGTATTCCCCAGAGCTGTGGGCTAGACCAAAGCCCCAGAAACAGACTGGGCCTTGCTACCAATAAAACCCCAATTTCTCATACAAACTGCTGAAAGAAAAGAGAATCTCAAGGAAAAAGTTAAACTTTCTCACTCGTAAACTGGTTAAATTGTTAAGTGATTATCTGCGGGTTCTTCTGGAGTGCTGACGTTGACTGCAATCATCTTTAATTTGACAGAGAAAAAGCTGTGAGAATAAATAAAGCACAGAGAGCAAAGGCAGGCAGAAATGACGGTAAGAAGCGTGAAAGATTATAGGCACCCAGTGCCAGTCAGGATATGAATTTATAACTCACATAATTTTGCAACACATTAGCCCAATTGTTGCTTTGGGACCCAGTGTTTTCTTTATGACAAATGCCTCTCGTCTGAGCAGAGGATGAAAAGAAGACATTTGAGGACCCACCTTTAGACATGCTTTGCACTTTCTTCATACATATGAGCATCCTTTAGTAGCAGCCCCAAACACTGACTGGCTACTATTCTTATTTGTCCTTCAGGATCCCCTATGAAAAAAAGCATTTGGGGCATTTTTCTCATTATTACATTTTATCAAGATGTTTTCTCATGGCTTGACATTTTGACTTAAGTCAACTGAAGCCACAAAAATGAAGGGTAAAGACTTTATTAAAGATTTGGCCTGGCTCTCAAAAGTAGACTAGAGACTTGGGTCCTGCCCTTGAAAATTCAAGGCAAGAATAAGGCAGATATAAGCTGACCTCTCACCCTTCTGAAACAGCCAATGCACATTACTTATGCCTGCCAATTAAATGTGGTTATTCATGACTACAAATCCCTCTAGGGTTAGGGACAATAAACTACAGAGATCTTTTTAACTTATAATTCAAATAAATGTCATCATATGTTGTGTTTGTCCGACCAGACATCTATAATCAATTTAAGTCTATCATCGAAAAGTCCTCGCACATCGCGACACTGCAGCTTTACTCCATTCTTCTTTGCAAAACTGCTCAAGCTCTGTCAGATTTTAAATCCAGCCACAAATTCTTTATTGGATTGAGGTTTGGGGTTTTGACTCAGCCACTGCTTCAGGTCGCTGTCTTACTGGAAAATAAATATTTTCCCAAGCTGTATGTCTTTTGCAGACTGAATGAGTTTGTCCCCCAGGATTTTCCTAAATTTAGCCAATTCATTCTACCTTCTCTATCTTTACAAGCCTTCCAGAGCTGGCTACAGAGAAACATCCATCCAACTCCAGGAGATGGCCAGTGTCTTGGATATTTTTTGTATTCATCCCCCGACTTATACTTTTCAATAACCTGTTCTCTGAGTTGCTCGAAGTGTTCTTTTGTCTTCACAATGTAATGGTAGTCAGGACAACTGGTTAACCAGTGAATGGACCTTCCAGACACAGGTGTCTTTATACTATAATCACTTAAGACACATTCACTGCACTCAGGTGATCTCATTACACTAACTGTGAGATTACTAGCACCAACTGGCTGGACCTCTGTTGAATTAGGTGAGTCACTTTAAAATGGGTGAATATTTATGCAATCACTTATTTTACCTACACATTTTCATTTCATTGATATTACTTTGTAGAAATCTGTCATGACATTTAAGAGGATTTTTTTGTCCAAAAAGCCAAATTGTATTGACCATGATTGATTTATAACATCAATAAAATGGTAAAACATCCAACATGTTTTTTATGGGTACTGTATTTGTGTCGATATTTTGTCTCAACCCTGGTTAAAGGCAAAGGCACAACAAACACAAATGCACAGAGAATCGAGACTTATTTGCAGATGACTCATTACTGGGTTAAGAATTGTTAAGTGAAACTATCATCCCTACAAATAATTTTAATGACTTTGAGACAAACCCCCTGGACAAAGCTTATGGGGAATCTCAATTTCATTCAGACCCCAGTTAAAATGCTTTGAGATCCCTTCTTAAACTATCATTTAAGTGAAGTGTCTTAAAATAAGGATGGATATTTTATTGCTGGACTTCAGAGTTATCGCTGAAATTACAAACTAACCCCAGGTTTGTTCGACTATATTTTCACTTTCAAATGTCATCCAAAATGACAACTCTGCTCACCCTCCTGCCCTCTCATTAAACTCACTCATCCTCTAATTTCCACCCATATCAGCTCTCACAACACGCAAACACTCCCACAATGCACTCAAACTGACTTTCCTTCATGAGCACAAATGCTATATCTTTAAACCATGCTTCCCAAAAGTTTCCTCAGGTCGTCTCGGGCTTCATCTGTGACATGAACTGCTTTGACTTCACTGATGGAGCGTGTTTACATCAGGCAATGTTAATAATCTGATAGGTACATTGTTTTATCTCTTAGCTTTGTTGTAAGCTAGTCTACATGACTTCAAATTTATCTAGGCTTCCTGTCAGCCCCATTCTGGCTGTTTCTATTCACTTTTAAGTATTTCTGGATGTCTTCCCATCTTGGAGATGAAGAAAATTCTAATCATTTCATTGAGCATAAAATTAATTCCAGCCTCACTCCAGAAAGGCTGCTTTCTAATACTCTTCCTGCTGCCATGACTTACACTCTTTATCAAAACAAGTCATTGTGTTGGAGGTGTTTCCTATCAGGATGACACCCTAGGTACGTCTGGCTGTCATTTGATAACAATTACCCTCCTTTATTACAACCACCTGTTGTTTACCAGCCAGTAAAGCCGTGGTGTCAGGCAGAGGAATGCTACAAATACATTTTAGGGGAAAGGGGAGTGAAAACATGTCTGCGTGCACTACAAACAAAGACTTCTGCCATAATGAACCCTATTTCTAAAGAGTATGAGGATTCAAGTCTCTGTGCATGAAGCATAAGACATTTATGACTGATTTGACACTATAAAAGGCTTTACACGCCAAGAATACCATGCAACAATTATGGCATCCTTCCAATTATACATCAGGCTGTCATCTGCATACAGAGCAGCTTTTATCGTTGGATGAATAATAACAAAGCAAATGTCTAGTTTTTTCTGCACTCTTGGCTGTCATTGTCAGCCAAACAAAATCTGAATCTTCCAACCTCTTTTCAGGAATGAATGTCTTTGTAATACACCTTGTGTTGCTGCCACGGGCATCTATTCAGCTATGTCACCCAACCATGAGAGTGCGCCCCATAATGCACTCTGCCCTGCTATGACTCCCAGTCAAAAGGGCCTGGATCTCTGCCACACGTTCCTCCACATGACTGCAGGGAGTGATTATGATGGAATGTCCAGCAGAAAGACAAATAAACGCAGACAGGGATGAGCAGCAGACAGGAGAGTGAATATTGCAAGCAAATGACATGTGATGTTAAGGTTAGGAAGATTTTTATCTCTTTGTTTCAAATGTCAACACAGGCTTTAAACCAGCCTACAGGTAAGTGTGCTTGTGAGAAGACTTGTGTAGTGCCTGTCAGTTGTTGTTGCAGCCTGATGTGGCTGAACACCAACAGGCTCATGACACACTGCCAGCCAGCTGTCTCTTTAAAGACCCATTTGGCTGCACCTGCATTCACAATTCACTTTAAACGCACTTGGAATAATATCCCAGATTCCAAAACATTTCTGGAGAACTACAAAACAGCAGGTCAATGTTATGATCCTGTTGTGCTAGCTTAGAGAGCCAAACGCTAAGTCATGAGTAAAATTGGAAACTCATCAACTTGTAAAATCTTATTTATGGAACCAGTGTCTTTATATCCTGAAGGCTTTGTGAGTCACTGCTCAGTTAAGCTAATCTGAAGGGTTATTAGTCTGAAGCACCCATCAATCTGGAAGTTGCATTTTCAGCACTACTATAAGCCAGAAGTTATTGCCTCCTGTCCCAGCTGTGTTAAAAGACAACAGCTGTTCCGTCAAGAATTACAAAACAAAACAGGAAGCAGAGGGATGAAACTAAAATAAAGTTTAGTGAGAAAGTGGCATAAATTTATCCTCCAATTACCTTTCTGTTTTTAGATTTTATCAAAACATTGTGTGTCTAGTCAATACAGAACTGCCCTACACTTTGTGAATGGTACAGTGTCAAGCCCATACTACCTAAATCACATCATTAATCCAGTCATTGTGCCCCTGCATGAATTACACAGGCCTAATTTCATCATCATGGATGACAATGCTCCAGCTCATCGAGGTCGCATCATTAGGGAATGGCTGCTGGAGACTGGGGTACCTCAAATGGAGTGGCCTGCACTTTCTCCAGACCTGAATCCCATAGAAAACCTATGGGATCAGCTGAATCGTCATGTAGAGGCTCATAACTCTGTACCCCAGAACCTCAATGACCTGAGGGCCGCCCTTCAAGAAGAGTGGGATGCCATGCCTCAGCAGACAATAAGTCAACTTGTGAACAGCATGAGGCGTCATTGCCAAACTGTAATTGATGCTCAAGAGCACATGACAAGTTATTGAGACATTAACATTTGTTGTTGTGGTATACCCACCACTGTTGTTGGCTTTTGTTTCAATAAATTGTTTGAGATGAGGAAATCACCATTGGATGCTTCTACTTAAATGCCCTATTTTCATGATACAATATCACCTTAGTGTGAACTTTTTACATTTTCCATAAATTTCACCCGAAAGCCAAATATCCCTAACTTTTTGTGAGTAGTGTGTGTTAGTCTGACTGACACTGTAGGCTAGTTGAATTTTTCACTGTCAGACATTATGAGGTTGTGATTCAATATACTCTTTCATTTGCTCTAAGAGGCAAAGTAATGGCTTTAGGTAATCTGTGCACGCTCCACATTCTCTATGCCAGGCTTTAACTCCTTAAGTTAAACAAAATAAATGAGTAAAAGAAATCCGGGAAGAAAACAAGCAAAGGGAACAACAGGGCGAGTACTCAACACAAGAACCAGGTATAGGGTATGTACAAAATATACAGATCTGAC
The DNA here is from genome assembly GCF_018320785.1 of Cheilinus undulatus. Lineage (NCBI taxonomy): Eukaryota > Metazoa > Chordata > Actinopteri > Labriformes > Labridae > Cheilinus > Cheilinus undulatus. The sequence goes on along the minus strand of NC_054870.1, from coordinate 29,494,540 downwards.
ATACAATATAGTGCAGAACTTTTAGGCTTGTTTGGGCCAAAAATAAAGGCTGAAGGATTGACACAACCCAGGTCCTGCTCTGGATGTCCTTGCATATTACCGGGGGCATGGGGAAATAATCAGTTGAAAATAGAAAAGTCAATAAGTCAGAGTAAGGGTGGATGTGGCAAGTAAGCAATGCTGAATCCTTAATCCTTTGTTTAGGATGGTGATTAATAGATGGTGGTATGCCCCATATTACTTCAACCCTCCCATCCTCTGATTGTATACAGGAACAAGGACAGCTGTCCAGTTCAATGACCTTATTGAGCTATAGCCCTAATCTAAGCTGGACTTAACAGTGCATGTAAATGTACAATTGTGAGGCACTCTGACTTACCGGTGCATCAATTTTAATGAGTGCAATGTCTGATTTCTCATCCACATCTTTGATTTTGGCATCATAGGAGCCTCCACTCTTCAGTTCCACTTTCACTCTGTGTTTGTTAGCTACCACGTGGGCATTGGTCACAATCTGACCGTCTTCTGACACAACAAAACCAGAACCACTGGCCACCGCCACCTCCCGCTTGGAATAGGTCATCCTGTGGAGGGAAAGAGAGAATAGAGGATGCTATTTATGTGGAAAAACTATTTATATAAAGACACAAAGAATATACCAAAAACTGACGCATGATGTAAGAGCAGTGTAAGACATGGAAAAGAGCAAACAAAGGCTGAAGTGTGTGAGTTAACAGCGGGTAAATACATAAACAGAGGGTTCAAAAGTATCACAATGGTTAGTCAGGGAGATTAAGAATACTGAAGAGCAGTGAGAGGGGAAAAACAACAACTACAGCATGAAAATGGAAGATGAGAGAGAATTCAAAGAGCAGCAGACATCGACAGAATGGAGGCGACTGAGGTGACAATGGATAAGAAGCACAGAAAAAAGGGCTTAAAAGCAGTAGAGACAATAAAGAGAAAGGACGTTGAAAGACTCATTTGTAGAGTAAGGCACTCTGCCAACCAGTGTGGTCTGGTTAAGCACACAGGTGGGCTGTAAATTTTAGACACACACGCACACAAACACGCAGGTGCACGAGCCTTACTTGCGGTAAAGTTCAATGTGAACCACAGAAGGTGCGATTCTCTCCACCACGTCAGCGATGAAGTTGTATTTGTGTCTTGGGCTGTCTGGGTTTTCCTGAGCTGTAAAGTCAACACAAACACATGTCAGATGAATAAAAAGTAACCCAGAATGCCCTGAAATATGGCATTATGTAAGAGCAGTGCAAGAATAGAAAACACCAGAGAGGAAAAGAAAGGATGATGGTTCATGAGGTTAAGACTGTCTTAAACTTACACAAACACACACACACATTCATCCAGCGACACTTAACCCTGCCTATAAACTGTTCAAATAAATACTTAACCTTTACCCTCATCTCACCTCATGGTTGATTGTGTTCACAGGCTACCATAGAGAGGGCTATTGTCAAGACTAAATCCATCCTCACAATGTAATAACACTTTCTAACTGTCTAACATTAAGTGTGAGGACTGCCAGGTTTCCCTGAATCACCCATCCCACCATCCGTCTAGTGCCGGGCAAGTCAGGAAACGTTGACTGATTTACCTGGTAATTAAGTCCTGCTCAAGAAACAGTTTAACCAAAGCCAGACCTTTTCTCTCTGAGCTTTTCATGCTTCTATTCATAGCCAGTTATTATGCCACGTACCACGACTGCTTGTCTCACAGGGATTCATAACACTCTCCTGTAAAGAGTATTTTGTATAAGTCTAAGACACAGTAAAGCCCTGGGATATCATTAATGGCAGTGGAGGGTAAAGGAAAGAGAAAGAGACTTTCTCTTCGCTTAAGGTGCAGTTAAGCTAACACAAGCATGGAACGAGCAGTGTCTTGATGTTCCAAATGGCTCTAAATTATATAGTATGAAATATTTTTCAGCCTGCGGGGGTAAATTTCCCTACTGCTATATGATCTCAGTATTGCTCAACTCAGCCTAAATGTCAGATACATCAATAAACACCATCCATAATTCCAGCTTCTTCGCAAAATTTTCTTCTAGAATTTTGAAGGGGGGCTTTTTGTCCAACCAAACGCCTAAATACTTATATGACAAAAAAGTGGAGTCCCCATCAGACTGTAAAGATTTGTGTTGTCTGGACAGTTGGAACAAGGCCTTGAAAAAGTGAGAAATTCAGTCTTCTTGGCTTGTTAATGCAGAGAAAAGCAATAAAGTATGTTTTCTGAGAAAAAAGGTTAGATATCTTGTGAACTTTTGTCTTCTACAGGTGCATATACCATGGTTTTACAAGCAGGTAGCCAGTAGGGGTGGGAGAAAAATATCAATACAGCATAGTACTGCAATATTTTGTCTGGTGATATATCTTATCGTCTCGTCCACCAAGTATTGATTTTTTTCAAATTAATTGCTAATATGAACTGAAGTCTATGATAATGAAAAAATAAAATAAATTGTTTGGACCATTGTTTGTCTAGTGAGGTCAGCAGAGGTGACGCTCATAGAGCAGGAGAACATCCGTATAACAAACATGGCAGCACCAGGGGAAGGACATTAGGAATGCAAGCAGGGCATGAAATAGATGGACATGATACATGAGGTTTGCAAGAAGTGCTACATGAAAATAAAATACTGCATAAATACAACAAACGTGATGGCAAGACTAATACTAAATCAGCTAAACAGTTGAAAAAATGGTATGGATCGCAATTTATTGCAAAATATGGTATCACAATAATCACTGTATTGCAAAAATGTTTAAAATCACAATAATATCGAATCGTGACCCAGGAATCGTGATATTGTTGTATTGTGGGGCCACTAGTGATTTCCACCTCTAGTAGCCAGTGGTAAGACTAACTTGGATATTTCTGACTTCATCAAAATGGCTAATTATAAAATGTGCTGCAGAGAAAATTGATAGCAATTTCACCACACTCTTGAGCTCTACTGGGGCTTTATTGGTGTTTAAGAAGCAGCCGCTGCATCAAACTTTGAAATACTTGCTGGATTACCAAAAGAAGAAGAACAAACTTTGAAGTAGAAACCAAACAGTGCCTCTTCTTCTTCTTCTGGCAGAACAAAACAATTATTTACTAAAGTGCAACTATCTAGCATCATCGACTCAGAATGCTGCACCATCAGCTATAGACGCCCTAAAACAGGTAGTTCGATTGCATCATTAAATTGTTGTCTAGAAATTTTACTTTCTTAGTCTTGGCTGGAAAAGCAGCTAACTGATTAGCATTGCTATCTCTAGAGTGGTGCAAGTCATAAACAGGTGGAACCACTTTTTTCTAAACCTACATGTATTTCTTTTTGTTGACTTTAAAATAAAAATCTAATATTATTTCTGGCAAACTTACAAATGTCCCACTTACACAGGGAAATATATGGAATGGAAAAGTTGGAGTGATTTTACCAATGCTAGCTTCACGCTCTGGGGGTTCGTGGTCAGCTCTGATAGGATTACAGTTTAAGAGAGCTGGACAAGTGTCTGTAAGATGTGTTGTTTCTAGTCTCAAACTGAGTCTCATCCACTATTGCACGCTGGAATAGGACTGCCCTTTCTCACACACAAGCGCTCTGAGATAGTGTTACACGAGTGATGATAGCGGACTGAAACGCTCAGTGGTGACTATGGATTTGAGATGCTGAATCATAAACCAAATGGCTGAGCTGCATTAAAGAGGCTTGGCAAGCCATTGTTGCCTGATTTACAGTATTGACTATTTCACTGTTGAACTGGGCTTGAAACAGCTTTACTGTTGTGTAAGTAGACACATGAGAGAGATTGTAAAACAGCTCACAAAAATCAACAGTGAAAGTGCAAACGTTGCTGATTAGAAAAGACCATGTTGGATCATAGAGCTTAATAAGTAACAGCTTGCTAAATTATCCAATTTTTGCTGCTTTTACACTGTATGCGTAAAAACTGCTCCTAAACTGTAGCCAACACTGTGCTATATTTTAAACTGTTATGTGTAAGTTAGCATTACATGCAGCTCAAGTTGCTAGCTACCTGGTTAATCCAGTGTTATTGTAGGCCACAGGGTACTTTGTTAGCTGTATAATTCATGTTTTATGATAACTTTGAGCTGTAATCATAACCTTAAGCAGCTTAAATGTTATGATGCTAAAATAGCTCACCCACCTTGTTCTTGGTTATATAGCTAAATTAGTTTTTTATATTTTCTTAAATCAAGCCAACAATTTATACATCTCAAAGTAGGCTGAAGTTTTTGAACCAGTTTTTATAGAATAGTTTTAAAGTAGATCTACAGACTTACCAAGCTGTATTGGTAAGAGCTGGAGCCAATTTGTACCCACAGTGTGGTCTACTGTAGAGAAGATAGTCATTGCTGTTCAGCCTCTCTTAAATAGATAGACAACTAGATAACGACTAGTCTAAAGAGGAGAAACACTTTAAAAACAGTCACATTCATCACTGGGTCGTTGTGTCAGCAGGTATGATGTGAGCCTGATATGCTGTGTAGAGCGTGGCTAACATTAGCAGCTAGCTCCGCCAGCCTTCATTTCTCTTGCTCGCTAATAAAGTGCCTGGATATGTGGCCTCTTTTCACTGTGGTTGAGTAGTTACACATGAGTATAACCCTCAACAGCATCCGTCCACTTTATTTCCATTTTCTACTTCAAAAAACAGTCATACCGCTCTGTTTCCATGCTAACCACTAAGCGGCTCATGTTTATGTCCACTTAAGTTCTGTGGAGAAAGCTCTGATAGGAGGGTAGCAGACATTAACTGAAGCTACAGCAGCCACTAGTGGTGGTAGGCTTCATTACAGTTTTTAAGAGAGCGTTTTACCAGGAATTCAGGATCATGTTTATAAAAAAATAGGTATTAGTTAAAATGACTCCTAAATCTTAAACTAGCTAATTAGCTATATAGATTTAACTGTTTAACTATGTGCATCCCTAGTCTTACTCTTGCAGGGATTAACTGTAACCCCTTTATGCTAAAAATATAACTTAATAATATGAAAAGTTAGCATCTATAATGAGGGTTTCCATTTAGTACTAATCTAATTGAGTAAAGTTATTTATCTGTGTAATCTTCCAACAGTAATAAATGCATGCAGTAGGTATAGTATGTACTACTGGCCTGTAGTTTAATTTTCTTACGAAATCATAGCATGGTTAGGGAATTTTAAGGTCATCCTCTAACATGGGATATAATTTCCCTACCCTTCAGGAACTCCTAGGTTGTAACCGTAGATTGTATACAACATGGACTTAATTTCAGGGACATCATGATCAGTTTCTGAAGTTTTGAGGCCAGTGATAGCTGTCCCCATATTGGAAAATCTATCACAAGCTAACTTTTTAGCCAAGCTAATAACAGGCAGAGGTGGAAAAAACAGCTACAACACCTTAATAAGCTCTGATATGATCAAAAAAGATTGGCTGTATACAAATACACCCCCAACTAACCCCCAAAAAGTGTTTTTGTACCATGCTGTAAAAATGCAACCTTCCAAAGCAGATGGATACGCCCGTTTCCATGTTTCTCACTGGCAAATCCATCTCACAAAGCTCCCGTCTGAACCGTTTGGGCCCGGTTAGAGAAGTGACAGGACCAATCAGCGACGATGGACAGTACTTTCAGGCGCGGCAGAGTTGCGACGTAAGCAAGCAGCAACAAGAGGCTGGTGCAATTATGGCGGAAGAGCTTAGCGTGGATGCTGCCGAAGCGCCAGTTTTATCGGAGCTTGATGACATTTCTTCGTTAAAAGAAGAACAAAGAACAGCAGTGAGTTGTTTTCTTTTCAAAAATGACAAAAGTCGTGTACTGACATGTCTACAGTCGCCTTGGTTCATGTTATTCCTCGGTAGCTGCGCGCACGCACCTCAGTAGTGGCTACGTTACGTGTTTTGTTGCTCTGATTGGCCCGTAAAGATGTGACAGACAGAACGCTCATCCAATCACACTCCAAGTTTTTTTCAAAGCCTCTGCCCTTTCCTAAATGCTTGGTATTGAAGGTTTTCCAGATGGATGTGTGAAACAAATCCATCTGGCATGTCAGGTAAGTAAAAATGTGTATTTTTTTCATTTAAACAGACATTTTAACATGGGTGTTAATGGCACTTCTGAGCCTTTGGCAGCCTGCCTCAAGTGGACACAGAAGGAACTGTGTTTTTTTGCACTTCATCGGCTTTATTTTTTTAACTGCTTGGTTCTTTCTTTTTGAGCTCTACAGCTTGACAAGCATACTGATAAAGAGTATGAGTACCAATTAAGCACGCCTTTGCCTGTTGAGCAACTCATACATATTCTAATAAAGTCAAGTATAAGCTAATAAAATGCAGATGTCTTAAGAGCATTCCTTAAGCCAAATCAAGCATTCAAACAACAATTTTACAAGGGAGGTTTCAAATATAGGCCTTATATTTCTGTCAATCACCTTCTCTCTTTCATACACAGTCAGTTGTCTGCTATCTTCTTTGGTGTGTTTACCCATCACCCCCTCCCTCCACTGCACATTGACCTTCACCACAAGAGTTCCCGCTCAAGATCTCAGCCTCTTTTCTATTTCTCTTTTCCCATACATAGTACCCGCTGTTTTATTGGCAGCAGCAAACGGAAGCTGTTTTTCTTTTCCCCTAGACTGGAAAAACTAAATGTGAATACAGTAAGTTCAGCTTTTCCTCTGCATGCACTGACACTCACATTAACACAGTTTTTCTTCTGCTAAACAGGATTATGCTTTGAGAACAGGAACAGCCACTTTGCAATGATTATAAAACAAACCAGTAAATCACTGATTTTGGCTAATGCACGTTTTTAATGATGTCAATGTTAGGACACTAAAGTTAAAGAGCATGATTTATGCAGATTTAATGAGGCTCTGCTCTCTGCAGTCAAGAAGATTGATTGTTAGAGCTTTGATGATGTTTGTATTGTTATTAAGACACACTGGCAGCACTCAGAGATGGCCCACTGTGCAGCTCTGTGACTCCAACTAACCAATTTTTCCATTTCAAAATCTGTCCTATTTTAGTTAAAGTTCAATGCAATAAAAGCTTTCTTTCCATCAGGAACTTAATTTAAGGGTGGAAACATTGAACAAAGCCACACAAACATATCGGAGAGAGGACAGTTTCCACATCACAGAAACCATTTCCTTCTTCTTTTTGTTGTCAGAAAACCAGAAACCAAATACAACCCCAATTCCAAAAAAGTTGGGACACTTTGTAAAATGTGAATAAAAACAGAACGCAATGGTTTGCAGATCTCATGAACCCATATTCTATTAACAATAGAAAAACAAATCAGATGTTGAAACTGAACCATTTTACCATTTCATCAAAAATACAAGCTCACTTTCAATTTGATAGCAACACACCTCAAAAAGTAGGAACAGGGCCATGTTCGCCATTGTGTAGCATCTCCTCTTCTCTTAACAAAAGGAGGATGAGGAGACCTGTTTCTGAAGTTTTGAGAGAGGAATGTTGTCCCATTCTTGTCTGAGCTGCTCAACAGTCCTGGGTCCTCTTTGCCACATTTTTTCCTTTTGTGATGCGCCAAATGTTTTCTATTGGTGAAAGTTCTGGACTTCTGGCAGGCCACTTCAGCAGCTGGCCTCTTCCACTGTGAAGTCATGCTGTTGTGATGGATGCAGTTCGTGGTTTAGGATTGTCTTGTTGAAATATGCAAGGCCCTCCTTGAAAGAGATGTCTGGATTGTAGCATATGCTGCTCTAAAACCTCTATATACTTTTCAGCATTGATAGTGCCTTTACATGTGTGTAAGCTGCCCATGCCATAGGCACTGATGTAACCTCCTACCATCAGAGATGCAGGCTTTTGAACTGTGTGCTGATGACAAGCTGGATGGTCCCTCTCCTCTTTAGTACTTGGGACACAGCGTCTGTGATTTCCAGAAACAATTTCAAAGTATGATTTAATCGGACCACAGAGCAGTTTTCCATTTTGCCTATGAGCTTTGGCCCAGGGAAGACGGCGGCATTTTTTGGGCTTCTTCTTTGCATTATAAAGCTTTAACTTGGATTTGTGGATGGTACATTGTCACAGCGATTTTTGGAAGTGTCCCTGAGTCCATGCAGTGATTTCTAGTACACAATCATGCCAGTTTTTAATGCAGTACCACCCAAAGGCCTTAAGATCACAAGCATCCAGTACTGGCCTTCAGTCTTGTCCCTTGCACACAGAGATTCCTGCAGATTCTCTGAATCTTTTGATGATATTCTGCACTGTAGATGGTGGAATATTCAAAGTCTTCACAGTTTTACACTGAGGAACATTTTTCTGAAATTGTTCCACAATTTTTGGACACAGTTTTTCACAGAGTGGTGAACCTTTTCCCATCTTTACTTCTGAGAGACTCTGCGTTTCCTTAATGCTGCTTTTATACCCAGCCATGGTACTGACCTTCTAACAATTCACTTAATTAGAAAATGCTCCTCCAGCTGTTTTGCATCAATACCACCTGCTTTTCCAGTCTTTTCCAGGGTTTACTAGTTTTGCAAAACATTTCAATCTGTTTCTGTTTACATTTTACATGGTGTCCCAACTTTTTTGAAATTAGGGTTATTAGGTTTGGTTGCCTCATTATGTGATTTGGTGGCAGAAGATATATAGTACATGTTTTTGCTAATGCAGGATTATATGTGATTTATGGAAAGGTATTTAAAGCGCTGCAGCAAAATGGAAAGAGAAGGAATAATAGGAATGTGTGGGAAAGAAAAATGATGAGGGAAACAGACAGACAAACATGCAGACAAACAAGCAGATATAGGAGAGAAGACAGACAGATAGAAAAGAAAAGAATAAAAATGAAAGGCACATGGAAGAAGATGGCAGTGTAATATTATGAGTGGCTCAGACAAGTCAGAGAAAAATGTGCACATTCAGCACATGTCGGTAGCTGGAGTCACAGAGTGCATTCTGTTACATCAGCCAGCAGAGCCAGAGAGAGCAGTGCAGTGACTCAGCAGCTACACATTATAATTGGTTTCAACTTGATTAAACTGATTTATTTGGAAGAAATGATCCAAAAAACAGCATCCAGGAATAAAGAAGTGCCAAAACTGAAGTTCTTAAACAGGTCACTATAGGCTGGCTCCAGAAACGGGTATAACCCTAATAGCACCCATGTAAAAAAAAAAAAAAAAAGAAAAAAAAAAAGACCATTACAGCAAAATGAAAACAGTTTTAGCATCTGCTGCTTAATTCTTTTAGATGTTTTAACAGCTCATGCTTTTAATTCATCTATCTAACCATTCATTAACCACAGGGTGGGTTACACTCTAGCATGGTTGCTAGTCAATCACAGGGCTCACATTCACACCTGCAGGTCACCAATTAGCCAAGCAAGCGAATTTCTAAACGATGGGAGGAAGCACAAGTATCCACAGAGAATGCACATGCATGGGGAAAACATGCTATCTTAAGGTAGAAAAGCCCTGTCCGATGTGGATTTAAACCAGCAACCCTCATGCTGTGAGGCAACAGGTCTACCCTGCACCACCCTCCAGCCCAGCGTATTGATATCTAAGTTGTACATCGCCACTTTGAGGTTTATCCAGTTGTCTGCTCTGTGTCACGTCAGTCAACTTAAATCACTGATTATGGCATGATGTCCATCGTTGTGCTATAGTTGCCCTTTAAATGAATTGGCTATGAGCATTTCTAAGTTTATTTTCATGACTTTGTGTTAGCATACCAACCACTACTCTCCTTCTTTCATCCAGACAAGGACAATTACCATCATGATGACAGTCATAACTACTGACTTGAGGCTTTTAAACAGCAATTAAATAAAAGATGGGTCATGTTCTGTAATGGGCTAAATCAAATTGTTCTACCTATTAAAAATGTAGCAATTTTTTTCAAGTGTCAAATAGGTGGAATTAAAAACATCCAGGTCAAGATGCAATTTACTGTGCATTCAGACAGTATTCAGACCCCTTCCCCTTTTCAATTTTGTTGCAGCCTGATGCTTCAATTATTGAAATTCAAACAGCTCTTCTTGCAGATTTTTTTTAAAAAGAAAACACTGAAATATCAAATCGACAAAAGTGTTCAGGCCCTTTACTCAAGACTTGGTTGAATCCTCATTGGCAGCTACTGCAGACTCAAGTCTTTTTGAATATGATGCAACAAGCTTTGCGCAACCTAACCTTGCAAAGCAGATAGATTCGCCTGTTTCCGTGTTTCTCACTGGCAAATTCATCTTGCAAAGCTCCCATCTGAACCGTTTGAGCCCGGTTAGGGGCAGTACTTTCGGGCGTGGTGGAGTCATGACATAAGCAAGCAGCAACAAGCCAGTGCAATTGTGGTGGAAGACATTAGCGTGGATGCAGCTAAAGTGCCAGTTTCCTCAGAACTTGATGATATTTCTTCGTGTAAAAAAGAACAAAGAAAAGCAGTGAGTTGTTTTCTTTTCAAAAAATGACAAAAGTCGTGTACTGACATGTCTACAGTCGCCATGATTTGCGTTATTCACCTCTCTATGAAGTTTACTCCTTCCGCGGGGCAGCCTCGGTAGTGGCTACGTCTTGTTTTGTTGCTCTGATTGGTCCGTAAAGATGTGACAGACAGAACGTTCATCCAATCACCGTCTGAGTTTTTTTCAAAGGTTCTGCCCTTTCCCAAACTCTGTCTATAGAAGGTTGACCAGATGGATGTGTGAAACACATCCATCTGGCGTGGCAGGTTATTGCACACCTAGATTGGGGAAATTTTGCCATTCTTCCTGGCAGATTCTCTCAAGCTCAGTCGGGTTAGATGGGGACTGTTGGTGGACAACCATTTCAGGTCTCTCCAGAGATATTAGATCGGGTTCACATCAAGACTCTTACTGGGCTACTCTACGACATTCACAGAATTGTCCTTAAGCCACTCCTGGGTTGTACTGGCTGTGTGCTTAGGGTCATTGTCATATTAGAAGGTGAACCCTCGGCCCAGTCTGAGGTCCTGAGCACTGTGAAACAGGTTTTCATTGATGATATCTATGTACTTTGCTCAATTCAGCATTCCATCAATCCTGACCAGTCTCCCAGCCCCTGCTGCTGAAAAACAACCCCACAACATGATGCTGCCACCACCATGCCTCACTGTTGGGATGGTATTGGGCAATGTGCAGTGTTTGGTTTCTTCAACACATAATGTTTAGAATTGAGGACAAACAGTTCAATCTCAGTTTCATCGGACCAAAGAATCTCATTTCTCACAGTCTGAGAGTCCTTCAGGTGCTTCTTTTGCAAACTTTTAGTTGGCTTTCATGTGTTTTGCACTGAGGAGAGGCTTCCATCCAGCCACTCGGCCATAAAGCCCACCTCAGTGAAGGGCTGCAGTGATGTTTGTCCTTTTGGAACTTTGTTCCATCTCCACACAGGATCTGGAGCTCAGTCAGGTTGACCATCAGGTTCTTGGTTGCCTCTCTTACTAAGACCCTTCTCCCTAGATAGTTCTGTTTCACTTTGTCATTATGGGGCACTGTGAGTAGATTGATGACATTCCTATCTTTCACTTTACATTTTCTTGTGAGTTGTTCCATTATCACAACCATAAAGGCTTGAAATTGCCAAAAACATACCATAAAAACTGGGTCGTTTTAAACAAATATGACCCCCAGGTCACAGAAATATTTGACCTAATTTTCCCTGCCAAGATGAACAGCTTGCATAATCAAAATCTTTACAGTCCAGACACAAAATGACATCATGCAAAGTGTACTTGCATATGTTTTCTTAACATGGGGCCAAAAGGAAGGGTAGTTAAAGACACTCAGAGGGGGAGGTGTGTTTTTTTGCAGTGCTGGCTGCAGTTCTCAGTCTGCAGCATTGATCACATCTAATGCCAGTGTTGATTTAGAGATGCTGATACTGACATTATTATTTACCAACAGCTTGGACAGAGGCTTATCCAATACACCAAATGAAATGTGACTTGTTTTATTGCAGCTTTGAAACTTTTCCTGGAAAATCAATAGCACTCACCACAGCCTCGCTCTCTTTCAGTCACGGTTAGCTGTCTGTGAATGACTTCTTGACCATTTAAGTTGCTTACACGACTTACAAACAAATGTGGTGATACTGTCTGCACTACCGACGTGCCCACACGGTTTTTGATCTCTGTATAAACCTTTCCCCAAAAAATACCGGTTACTAATTTAGTGTTTTCCTCGTGTGTCTCCTGCCTGCCTTCAACAGACAAGGAATTATGGCTTTGAATCTGTGCCAGGCATTCCTTCATGTGACTAGTGAGCGTGATTTATGAGCGACAACAGAATCACAGAGACAGAGAGGAAAAGAAGAGAGAGGAAGGGGATGGGGGGTTGTGGGATGTAAGTTTCCAAGCTTTGAGGGGTTATTGGTCTTTGAGGCAGCAGGTGTTGAAGCTCTTCATTCAGGAGTTTTGAAAAAGCACACGTGGTGCATGCTTTAGATGGACATATGTAAAATGCATACACCACAAAGTGGAGAATGATACAATGTCTTTACCACATGCGGTCTCACGTGTGCAATGTCAGTTCCACAGTCACACAAAACTCCAGAAAATTTCCTGAAATTTTCAAAGTGAATTCATTTTTTACCACAGATGTACCAGATTTTTTCCAGCTGCCTTTCGGTAAAATTTAATGTGAAGTCAAGCTGAGACAATCTGTGACCATAGCAGGAAAAGGGGGTAGGACAGGGCCATAATGTCTAACTCCTCAGACCAGAACGCAACCCTAAACTGAGCCTGACTTAAACCTCATTTTGTAAAAGCTGGCTTTTATAATTAAAGTTTTTAACTACAATTCTGAGTTGTTTTCATGACAGAAATTTCTTCAAATTGGCTCCTGGTGAGCACAACATGGAAGCATGTGTGGCCTATTTAGTGTTATGAGAAACTGAGCAGTGAGGATGAGGAGCAGACGCACAGATATCACTGTGCACTCAATATGCAGCTTATTTGGAGCACATCAGTCTGTTAACAGACTACAGTCTGCAATGTTGTTCGCACACTTTGTTAACTTTGCATTACAACTGATAAACACCTTTTAATATTTGCTGCTTTTCCTGACACCTGCTGCAGTATTTCACTGTGTGCTTGCAGTGCCGCTTTTTAACAGCTTTTCTCCCTCATTATGTCAGAACCACACGTTTGAAGAAAACAGTGATATAATGAGGCTGGACGTAAGACAACAGCTGATAGTCGAAGCTCGGATACAGGAGGAACAATGAAGATTCCGTCCTGGCCATGGGACTGTAGACCAGCTCTTTACCCTTGCCTGACTTTTTGAGGGAGCGTGGGGGTTTGCTCATCCAGTTTACATGTGTTTTGTGGACTTTGAGAAAGCTTGTCCCACGGGGGTTCATGTGGGGAGTACTGAGTACAGCATGGGGTCCCAGGGCTGCTAGCCATCACGTTCCTTTATGACCAAAGTGAGAATTGTGTTTGGATCCTGAGCACGAAGTCAGACACATTCCCAGTGGGTGTTGGCCTCCGCCAGGGCCACCTCTTGTCTTCGATGCTGTTTGTGTTTTTCAAGAACAGGATCTCAAGGCGCAGTTGTGAGAAGGTTTTTGTTCCAGGGACCTCAGAATTTCATCTTTGCTTTTTGCAGATGATGAGGTGGAGCAGCTCACGATGAGCACCCCCAAGTCAAGGGCTATGGTTCTCTGGCAGAAAACAGCAGGGGAACCTGGTGGGGAGCGAGTCCTTGCCTCAAGTGAAGGAGTTCAAGTATCCGGAAGACAAAGCTCTCAATTAACCAGTTAATCTTTGTTCCAACCCTCGCCCATCATCATGGGCCACGTAGAGCCGCTGCTCCTTTGCGACAGAAGAAGCCAGTTGAAGTGGTTTGGACGTTTGCTTTGGATGCCTCCTGGGCGCCTCCCTGTGGAGGTCTACTAGGTGTGTCCTACTAGGTGGAGACCCTGGGGTAGACTCAGGACTCGCTGGAGGGATTTTATATCTCATCTGGCCTAGGAACACCTCAGAATCCCCCAGAGAGGGCTGGAAAATGCCACTGGGGAGAGAGATGTCTGGGTTGACTTGATTAGCCTGCTGCCATGGCAACCCAGCCTCAGAGCTTTTTAAAAAAAACTTCTTAATTCAGGAAGCATAATCGGCATAAAATTAATGTAATTTATTTTTTTTCATATATGCAGGTCACCCTGTGAATTCCAGTAAATTTCAGGTTGTTTCTGTAAGTGTGTAACTGATTATGGAGCACAAGTGTGTGTATTTGAGTCTGAGCTGTCATGTTAAGATATATTTCACATATGTAGCATTAATGATGATAAATGGCTCACTGATTAAAGTGTACAGCAGTGAAAAATGATGTCTGTATATTATGTCCCTCTACTGATTAGGCTGAAATACTTTTTCCGGTGAGACTCTGCTCCATTCTGATACACTCACATAAACCAATTACTGCAAATACATCACCTCTGTGCTGTTCAATATCAGCTTCTATCTAACTTATCAGGCTTTAAAAATAGCTTTCTGCAGACAGCATGAACTGGCCTGAACTGGCTGTGTAAAAACAATCAAGCGGATTTGGGCCATGTGACTTGCAGGTTATGCATGCCAGAGAAAATCCTTCCATCAAGCTTTTACATCAGAGCTGCATGACTTCATTGAACAAGGCAGAAGTCAGAAATACTTCTCTGATCCAGTCTAATTGTAATGCAGGGAACAGGAGGAGAGACAATTGTGAATGGTGGCTCTTTGTTTGTCTGGGCATGTGTGCCACTGAATGCAGCTGTAAACTAAAACATGTGTGAGGAAATCAACCCTCTGACATGGAGAGGAGCTGGTGGAAAAGTGAAGGAGAAGCACACAGGCATGCAAAAAAGCAGATTTAGTGTAGCCAATCAGAGCATGCAGTGACTAAATTGAAGATTTCTGATCTAAAATGATAAGATGTTGGTGTTAAAAGAAGAGTTTAACTCGTGTGAAAGCACTCCAAATACAGTATAATTATGGTTTAAGTCACAAGATTATTATCACACCCAACTTGGTTTTGGCTTCTTTTTGACCCTTCAAAGTCTGGTTTAGGACTTTAAGTCTTACCTTTCCCACAGGCTCCCCTCTGAATGAAGAGCACAGGTGGCTGTTGCAGCTTCTGCGCACGCCGGCTCACCCTCTTCAGCTCGCAGATATTCCGGTACGACACCCCATCGCTCCCACAAACCGGGTCAGTGTCTTTACAAACGCAAGTCCCGCTCTTACTTCTCCTCCTTACCGTCACGGAGTACGACACCCCGCCGGACACCAAGCATTCCAGCCCCTCTCCGCACACCGGGTCCCCGAGCTTCCCGCTGCCGCCGCACGCTTCGCCCTCTCCGAGCGCACACACCGGGCAGCAGTTGCAGGCGTCGAGAGCTTGTCCCGCCGGGCAGTCCGCTGGTACCCGGGGACACATCGACTTGTCGCACCGAGCTGGACATCCGATAACATACCGGCTGTTGATTTGCGCGTGTGTTGGCACGGACGCAAAGGCAGCGATTACGCACAGAAACCAAATCATATTGTTCGAACTAAAGACAGAAAAAAAAAGTTAAAAAGAAAGTTTAAGAGTTCCAACAGTGCGCTCTCTGCAGTGTTATGGGATGAGAGAGCTCAGTAGTGCAGACAGAGGGGGGAGTCACTTCAGCTGGAGAGGCATTTAACAGAGACTCCACTGCGTAACCAATTACGCGCCTTCACGTTTTTTTCTGGCACTTCATCACAGGAACAGCTCGCTTTCTAGATAATCACAACAAGGCTGCTGATTGGTGCGTTTTCGTGACTGAAAAGCTGCTTAAAAATCCTGTGGGCGCTATATTTGATTAAGAGCTGTGTCATAAAAAAAGAGAAGTTGTGCGTAAATTCTTCCTTCTTCTGCCTCCCTCTGAGTGAGGTTGAGAAGTTCACGTGCACTCAATCCTGCCAGTGTTTTGCTGACATTGGCGGTGACCCTGATTATATGCAAACAAATGAAACAGAATTAAAACCCCCGTAGAGCAGCCCAGATGTTTTATATGCTGCACAGCCCTGCTACACATCCTGCAGGGCCTTTTAAACCAGGCTCCTCTTTATGAATTAGTCACGCCTGGCATTCAAACAACCCCTTTTGGCTGTTTAGGAAAATCAGTGGTGCAAAATAAAGAAA
This sequence comes from Cheilinus undulatus, assembly GCF_018320785.1. NCBI lineage: Eukaryota > Metazoa > Chordata > Actinopteri > Labriformes > Labridae > Cheilinus > Cheilinus undulatus. Next base: position 29,478,383 of record NC_054870.1, on the reverse strand, counting down.
AGAAGCAGAGTAGATTGTGGGATTTGTGGACTTAATAAAGTGTTTTCATTTAGCCAAATATGCTCTAATTGGACAATTGTGGGATAACTAGATTTATCCATTTGTTATGATCTTCTGCAGCTCTGTGGGTTATAAGCATCCATCTGGCAGGGACATAACTATAATCGAATTGGGGCATCTAAATACCAAATCCAAATAAAGTGTAAATTATCAAACAATGACCAAAACACGTTTTTCATTTTCAACATTTTGTACCACGTGATTTAGGGAAACAATGTTTTAAAGATCCAAACTAAAGTGATCTCTTATTAGCTAGGGATGGCACAGTACCTCTCAATATAAGTAAAAATCACGACAAATGAGTACAGTTAACAAATATGAGACAAATCAAAATAAGTCAACATGCTATTTTTAGCCATTCTCAAACTTCAGTATGCTGTGGCCCAGTTTGAAAATGTTCTAGGGCCCACCAAAACCAGTCTCTAAAGACACTGTTAGAATTGAGAAGCAAGTGGCATTGTACAATAATAACACTGTTTAAGAGTCACCAGTTAATCCAACACTAGTTAAACCATGACACCGGATGTATACTTTAGGCAACAAAGAAATAACAAGAAGGTGACAAGTTAAAACTTCTGACTGTGTTTGGTTACTTCAGAGACTTAAGTAATAACATATCATCAAGTATTTTATCATAATACAAAACACATTCTTCATTACTTTAATTTCTATCATTTTTAGTTGCTGTGAATGACTAGATGGGCCCCAGTTCTCACTTTGGGAAGCACTGCTCCATTTCATCACTTTTTAAACTCTATTTAGTAGATTAAAACCAGGTCTATCAGCATTGATGCATTGATCATGATTAATTTAGGTCCACTGTAAGTTCATTCATATTTTTATTGCATCTTTATTGTCCTCTGCATTGTCTCTCTGCAGCCACAGTGATATAAAATAAGCACACCACTGCTCCTTAATGCCTCATTTCACTTCAGTGTGAGTGTATAATATTTAGCCTTGAAGCATTTGCATAAATGGAACCTAATATTTATAAGTAGGCCTATCTGAAATAGTGTTTAATCACCTATTTATTTTTATGACCTTGGGATGAGTCTTTTATTCATACATAGGGAGGGTCTGGCCCAGGGGTGCTGCCATCTTTGATTTTTGCATTTTACATGTTTCTATGGTAACACAGAAGGGACCAAATAAAAGCTACACATCTTTTTGTTTTTAATTTCACCATTTGCCATAGTTTCCATAACAGAAATGAGAAGCCTAACCCAGAATTGACTGTTAGATGTTGCTGTTATTCCAGATATTACACACTGCATCTTGGGAAAAAAGGGGGGTCAGCAAGGTTAAATAACATTAAAGCACTGTTTGCACTGCTTGAATTTTTTTATATATATACCAGCAATGTGCCTGTGATATCGTGCATCCCAAATGTAATGCATTAGTGTTAGGTCTAGACTGCAGTCCAGATCTTTATTATAAACTATGAATTGGCTGAATGCATGTAAAGATTGGCTGAATGTAAAGTACAACTTGACTTGAATCAGGATGACAAAACTCCTCTCAACAATGGGATTGATTAAGGGTGGAACAGTGTTCAAGTAACTGGTCTTGGTTTAAGTGGTGAAGCTGGATGCTTGGGGATGTAGACGAGGCCTCCTGTGGTGTGCTGGAGCTCGGGTAACATCAGCCTCTGTATCCAAAATGGCAGTTAAAGAGAGTACAGAAGGGTGAAGAGCGGCTTTTTCCTGTCAAGGCACAGACGGCAGGAAACAGAGAGCCTTGTAACCCTGGAATTCAAGGTAGACTATTTGTCTTTCGTTAAATGAGAGGGTGCATTTCTCTCTGAACCGAGAAATGTAAGCACCATATCATTTTGCAGTGAGAGCACACGGCCTCCTCAGATCCATTATGTGGAAACTTGAGGGGATCACACGGACGTAGGCGAGAAACGGTGGGAAAATCCACAGATGAAAACAACCTCATCTGTGAGGAACCAAAGATGGACGCCGTTGAGGTCTGTGTGATCTCCATGCTGCAGTCTGCAATGATGTCTTGGCTGTGACTGAAAGCCCTCCACGGTCCAAATATGGTTCCCATGAAGCCACACCAAAGCTTGGTGCCGTCCAATGAGGAGCTGAGATGTAAAGATGGTATAAAGGGAACAGAAACTACCCACTTCTGATTTACACAGAGAGGCCACGGGAGACTGTACATGTGAAGACTGAAGCCGTGAATCTCAGCCCCTTCTCTGACTGATTTAAGAGGATTTAAAAATCACTTTGTAAACTGAATCACACGTCATAAATCTAGAGGCATAAATAACAAGCAGTTAGAAGTTCATGTACTTAAGGGCTATACTTAACCATAATTTTGAAGATCATGTACTTTGCATCCATTTCTAGTCCTTTAGAGTTCAGAACAGATTGAGATTTTAAGAAAACATAACTGTAACAAATTAAACTCACCATCAGTTAAACATGTATTGTTTTCATAATATAAATTCATTTTATGCTTTAGAAGGCAAAATTCTGCCAATGCATACTTCCATACACATGGAACCAAATCAGAATGTAGTTTATTCTTTGACCACAAGAGGGCAGAAGTAGACTTAGTGAGTTGAAATGCTCACAATCAGAATTTGTCCCTCTCTTTTTCCCCGATACAACTTCCTCCCAAATTAATTAACAAAAATCAAAGATACCAAAAGCCTGAGCACATTTTCAGTGTTTAATTCTTTCAAGTCAACCACATAATAAATAAAGACCACTCAAACTGATAACACCAGACTAAAAATTGGGTGAAATCGCTTGAAGTTTGTTGTACTGAAATAAAACAGGCACAAAAGATTAGTGTATTATTTAGCAGTGAGACAGTTTTAAATAAAAACATGAGGCAGCTATCTCCTGCTGGGCTGGCAACATGGGAACAAGAAATATGATCATGAAACATCTAAAAAGCATATAAAAAATAAATCAGTTCTATTCTGCTCACACATGACACACAGAGCGACTGTGGAGAAGAAAATCTACAAATACAGACAATCTGAGGAGCCATAGCAAGGTTAATGAAAGTGTGTGAGCTGAATTCCTTTGAGTCAAACCATGATCCAAACGGTCTGAATGGTGGTCACACAGTATAATGGTGTAAAAGCAGGTTAAGTCAGATCATGTGAATCTGTTATTACAGTCTGTTGAGCTTATTTGTAACTTGAAGTTTTTATCACTATAGATACAAAATGTACACAAGTGAGTGAACCCTTCTTGATTACTGATGACACTGGGTTCATGTCTGGTTTGTTGAAATGTAGCTGTAAAGACTCAGTTGTGCAGTGATTAATGTTCTGTTATGGCTTTAAATGTTTTCTTTTTGAATTTCTGCACAGTACTCTGACATAACTAGATGCCAATTGACTATAAATATTCCCTTAAGTTTTACATGAAAGCTACTTTAGCTTGTGTAAGAAATCTGTTTCATAATAGAACCACTAACCCTCTGAAAATAAAACACACTAATCAGGAAGTGTGGCCACATGAGCAATCTATAGCAATCCAATACAACGGATCTAACATTTTACTTCTTCACGTTAGTTTTTAGTTGACATGGTCAGAAAGGTGATAATTCTACTTTACATTTGAAGACGTAGTGACTCAAAAGGCTGTACTGGAATGGCTTCTATTGAAAAGTGTTACTAATATTAGGCTTCAATGTCCTACATGTTGATTCAATATACCAGCAAAGAACACTGCGAGTGCAGGCACCACCATCACCTGCTGAACAAGACCTTAAAATATTATTCTCAGCAGATACCATACTAACAAGACTGATCTAGCAAACATTTTAGAGTTTATATGTGCTGTGAAATGTCACTACCACTCTGTCATGGGAAAGACAAAGGAATCAGTGATGAGCAGGACTCATACATGCTCTTGTTATTCAGTACATCAAGATTATAAAGCTACAGGGAAAAAAAAACAGTAAAAGTGCAGTACATTTATTATGCCGTAACCTTAAAAATAAATAACATGAAATTGAGGGGCTGTAGATTTCATTGGTAGATTGCAGGATGAGACATAATATTGATGTGGTCCTTTACGATCAGGACTCTGTGCACTGTGTTATATTTTGAAGTTGACCGGATTCTTAGCATATCTTTCCAGCTATGGCAGCAGCCAGCGTTGAAAGAAACCTGCAGAGCCAAACAGGTGTGCACACCATGAACTTGCTCTGATTGAGTAGAGAGGGCGCAAACTGCTCTGCAGTTACAGACTTTCAGAATGTTGCAGAGTCGTCTGTCAGAAGCAGCTGCTATTTCAACTTGTCTTGTCACTTAAGTTTGGTTAGTAGACGTGAAACTTGTTTTCCGGATTTTCATGTGTATACTGACAACTATTAGATACACCCTTCTCTATAATCCTCTAGTACACTGCTCACTATGAATGATAATAAAGCTAGAACCGTCACCTTTGTGACCATGTCAGCAAAAACTGAAAGCATGGATGCTTCATAAAGGTAACACTGATGGTACAGCTGAGGAACAGAACTACTTGAGATTGCATTAAGTGGTCATAATGTTACAGCTGATGTGTGTATAAAGATGTTTGACTCAGAACTTCTCCAGCTGTTGGTTGCAATACATCTGGTCTGACATACAACACAATACACATCAGGTTGTACACAAACAGTTTTAACATTTGCATCTAGTCTTAAACTATAAATCAGAATTAGATCAATTTCAGTGATGATTTGGTCTCAGACTAAGTTTGACCCCATATCCCAATCACTGACTGACAAATTTAGGGCTATGTTAGTGAATGCATAAATGAATCACAAGTTTTAAACTGGTAGATTAGAGAGGTTATATAAATACATTCCTCTGTTTGAGCAGTCTTCTCAGTCATCCCTTATTTTCTTGGCACAAAGCATTCACAAACATCCTCTTCCAACGAATATCACTCAAGTCATTGTTTGTGCCTGTGTCTAATTAAAGCTCCATCATTAGTGAAGGAAAATGGTTTTAAATTTGTAGTTTTGCTGGACAACTCTTTGAAAATAAATAGATGATTGTAAATGTTGCAGCAGGCAGGCAGGGGTGTGTGGGTGAAGACCAGGATGTCTTTGGCACACGAGTGCAGATCAGTGGTTTCTGCGGCACACTGACGGAGGAGCTCAACTGAAGTTTGTGGTGTTGCACACCATCGTCCGACAACAGCTTTGGTTTGAAACACACCTGTCACACCGTTTCCTCATTCTCAATAAACTTTAACGTCCCAGTAATCAAGTCTTAGTGTCCAGTTCAGACCTCGCTCACAGGCAGGTCAGCATCGTCCAGGTCCAGTGGAGGTTCAGGCATGAGGGGCTCAAAGCTGCTCCGCCGTCGCCATGGTGACTCCTCAGGGCTACTGACAGTGGTCGCAGGTAGTTTGCACGTCACTTTGACAGGCGAGTCTCCTGCAGGGACAGGCGTGCCGGCGTGTGGCTGTGACTGGGCCGGGGCAGCAGGCTCATGAAGTGCTCGCTGTCCCACGCCAGGCTGCGGGCGTGTGCCGCACGTGACAGCAGCGCCCCACTCTGGGTAGCATGGTGGCATGGCAGATATGGGCGAGCGAGGGACGGGGGGACCCGTGGGGCTGCGGTAGAAAGTGGAACGGCTGCTGTGTTCCTGCAGCAGAGACAGAAAGATGACACAGAGAAAGAAAATAAAAAAGAGGAAGTTTGTAAGAAAAGTGAAGTCTGGATATTTGTAGTTTATTTGAAAGCGCAAAGAGAGTTACAGACTTAGAATTAGCACCAGCATGTTGAGCCTGATGCAGCTTTAGCAGAGTTGGTGCTGAAGGTTGAGGGTGCTGAAGATATAGCATTGCAACAGAGTGGAGATGGTGGTGGTAGTAGCAGTAGTGGTAGTAGTAGTAGTAGAAAAAGTAGCAAAAGGAGTGGTAGTGTCATCAGGTTTTAGTTTTGGTAGTCTTGACAGGTTGTGGTGGAGAAGCAGAATTGTTTAGGAAGCAATGGCTGGTTGTGGCTCGTTATTTCACATCTTTTCATTGTCAGATTTCAATCTCTGAAAAAAAGAAACCATAAGACGAAGCCAATGAGCAGTTAGTGGAGTTCTGGTTAGAACATAAAAGCATCAAAAGACAGATATCTTTATCAACCTTGTTAACCCACAAGATAGTAAAGCAGCCCTTTTCAGGCTTTACAAACATCTGAGCAGTAAATTCCTAAGAATAACATGAACTAACAATAACTTTTCTCAGAGAAAATGTGTCTAAAAATCCAAGGGAGAGCCAAGCATGTTCAAAACTGCTTCATCCAAAATCAGGCTCTAATGGATCTGACAAAGATCACCAGATTATATTCTACACTGAAGACTTAAGTTACCCACACTTTTTTTATTATTATGCAACTGATGCATGTAGATGGCTCTTCCATACTTCAATAATCTTAAACCTTAGAAGTCCACGATCAAGCTGGCGTGACATCATCATGCACTATTTTTGTCACATGATAGTATGAAATCAAAGCCACATCTTTCAGTTTTTTATGTCATTAGGTTAATTAGAAGAGGAAATATGATCATTTCAATTTGATACAAAAATTAATTTTACACATTGTGTACAGTGTTCCAAAATGAACTGGGCAGGCTAGTATTTTTTTCAAAACGGCTTTTATGGAAAAAAAAAAATCAAAGTATTTTCACTATGTTTTAATCATTTATTATTTAAAAACGCAGTCGATGTAATGTAATTGTCCTTGTAATTGTGTTCATTAAATATTGTACAGTGGGACAGCTAAAAATGGAAAAAAAGCATATGTATATAATCAGACTTTTCTGCATTTTGCCAGATTTTTGCTCACTTATAGATCTTTGCATGTTAAATTTGCACTTCTTGGGAATTCCTAACAGTGCTAAAATGCAAAGAATACCAAATTCTTCTCTGCATACTTTACTAATAATTTCAAACCTATTTATACAAAAAGCGTCTCTAGATATAAACGTATTCTGTATAGAAATATTCCTTTTTAGCTTAATATATATAATTTTACTACTTTTATGTGTAAGTTTACATTTTCTAAATGTATAGCTTGAAATAACAACTTGAGGTTGTGCTGAAAAAAATGATGCCGAGCATGAGCCCGTTCAACATTTTCTGAGTGGTTTATACTGCAGAAAAAAATGTGTGTTAACAAAACAGAAAAAATAGCTTATGGACTTCTGAGGGTTAAAGCTCCTGTGAGAATTTATGTCTGATTATGAAGCAGACTGAAATAATACTGATGCCTTTACATGACTCAGAAGCTTGTTGCTGCCAAGTTGTAGGTGTCAACCCCTGTTGCCTGTTTACACAACAAAGATTCATACTGTGTGAAACTTTATACAGTTTAAAAAGCAAGGACGGCATTACTGAAGAGATCAGAAGTATGGGTACCCACAGGGGGCACAAGAATCTCCCTTGGGAGCTTTAAAGCAACACAAACTCATAAAACCAGAAGTGTGTGACTCTGGATTTTGGTTTCAGAATTAAGTCCCACATTTTAGCACACAAATATGTAACAGGTCAAAATGGAAACAAGTTATCTTTACATATTATGTTTATGAGGAAGAGAACAAAAACATACAGGCAGCGAACAGGAGGGAAGAGGAGAGACAAGCAGGATGTCACACATCTAAGACAGGTACACAGCTGCAGCAGACTGCAGAGATAACAGAGCATGAGGGGGAGAAAAACACAGGGTGTGAAAGGCACATGTACCCAGTAATACAGACAGAGATAGAAACAAGCTAAAGGTATTCATAGCTACACTGGTCAGGAAATACATGCAGTGAGTCTGAGACTGTGTGGCTTGTGCATGAAAACATATTTATCACATTTATGCATTGTCAATAATGGTGAGGACAGTTAAAAGCTCTGCGGGTGGAGTTACAGGGGAGTGAAGGAGGCAGTAACTACAGATTTTCCCAGCTGTTTGGAATCATTCTGTACCTGAAAATAGCACTTCTGGCATATAGACGACTTTAGGTCTGCTTGATTTCAGTTGCCATGCTCATGGCACATGCGACAGAAGCTAAATCAAGCACACCACAAGCCAAAGTCTTAGATAAAGCACGTTGTACCTAATTGCTGATAGTACTGAAAGGAATAGGCTCAAACCTTGCGTTGAGCTTAGAGAAAAAGAAAAGCAAAGGAGGAGGAGAAGTGGATGACAGAAGCAGCGCGGACAAAGGTGTGAAGGGTGGAGCGCTTTTTGAGTTATCACAGCCATATTTAGGATGTGGTTGGTTCTTGGAAGATAAAAAAAGGAGCATCAGGTCTGATCCTCTCTATTAACATCGACAACCACAAAGGGTCAGCCAGTGATAGGAAAAGTATTAAAAAAGGTGAACTTATAGTTTAAAGGGGGGATTTAGACGAGCTGACATACGTGCTGCTGCACTCCCCGATTCGGGACGTATACCTCTGTATACAGGGGTTCGACAGCCGTCTGGCCTGCCGCATCTGCAACAACACAGTGCACAGCAGTATTAGAGCAGATGGGCCGTCAGCCCACAGGGAAAGGAGAACGTGGACAGAATGTGATAAAGAAAGAAAGACAGAATGGGAGAAGGACACAGAGAGAGGAGGGACAGGAGAGGAACAATAAGCCAGAGAGAAACACACTGAGAGAAACAGACAATGCAGATGTGTTGAGAATGATTCCAGAGTAACCAGAAAGGGCAAACTCTGACAGAGGACACTGTGTCCTCTGCTGTCAGGACTATGAAACTGGTTTGTTTCTCTGATCTCACCTGTTTAGGTCCACAGTTTTTGAACTCAGATACTGTACTCACAGGGGTTTGAAGGTACCCCAGTTGTCACACAGTGGATGATGAAAGTTGTGTTTAAAATCAGAATGTATGATGGATCTGAACAGCAGTTTCCCTACTTCATTTCCAGGTAGGGAGCTTAGGCTGTCCTTATTACTTCAATATGGTCAAGCCAAGCACAAAGGATGGCATGTGGTCTCTGCAACAGATATGCTCATATCTTTTCTTTTTAATTGTACTTTTCCCTCTTTATATTATACATCCATGTGTTAAATCACTATGCTGGTGTTGGTTTTGTTATTTCTGGTATTGAAGAGTAACATGTATTTCATGCAACTCTGTTTAGCAAATATCACAAAACTATAGGATTTTTTTCCATTTAACAAAATATGTCAAGTCTCCACTGAATGAAATTGTGCAAGAAAGGACAAAGTGAAACTGGAAAATACATCAAATTCAAGGGCCCAATACACTACTTTTTATCCAGCTGTAGAACAACATCTGCATCCTCCAGCACCATGTCACAAAGCTTCCTCAACAGCGAATTCAAAGGACAATGCCAGCAGGCATGAAGGAGGAACTGAAGCTATCCCATATGGTTGCAAAGGTAACAGGAATAAATGCCTTGGGTGCTGTTACCACATATTGCATACTTGTGACTTCCTTCTTCACAGAAGAGTTCTTTTACAATAACAGCCTTACGGGCAGCCTTGCTAGATGCATTTTAAACCTCCTTCTCCCAATCCCCTTATCAGTAAACAGCTGGATGTCTATTGAAGGCATTTCACAGCCAAAAAAACATCTTTTAAAAAGGCTACTGTTCAGATTATGGCAAGAAAGTGTTGAACACTGGAGAAGTGACACAACAGTGGAGACTAAAAGAAGCAGATTACTCAGAATATTTCTTGGTATTTGACTGCATGACCAAACCCCGGCTGAACTTCCTGAGATGACATCTCTTTAAACTGTCAAATGTGTGAGGTCTTGCGTGACTAACAAACTGTTTACAATAATAATTTTTAAAAAACCCGTGTAACAACACTAGTCAGTCCTGTGAATAGTCTTGACTTCACTCCTGCAAGATGATGTCCCTCATGTAATGACACTACAACTCTGGTCAAGTCTTAAGTCATTTCTATGGTGCACAGGGACATATAAGGTCTTGCTGGTCATTAGGTCAGCTATGGTGCCATGCTATGGTGTCGTGCAAGATACATACTGTGGCTGCAGACCTCCCAGGCCCCCGCTGGGCCACGATGGCCCCTGAGACAGCCTTGATCCAGCTGTGCATCTCCTCCGGACTGTCAGCCTGATTGAGACATCACAGAAAGAGACACAGTGAGTAACAGAGAAGAGTGAGAGACTAAAATGACTGACTGATGTGAGAAAAACAGACTGATGCAGTATAGGAAGCTTAGAATGTGTTACATCCTACCTGTATGTAAAATGTCCTGGATGTGGTGACGACTTCAAACAGATTATCCCTCATCATTATGTCACTGCAACAAAAAAGTGGAAAACAAATCATATCATATCTATCTTATTCACCTCTCGAGTTTAATCGGAAAAGGTAAACACCATCTCCCACACTGGAGACTTTGCTTGGTACAACGAAAAAAAACTGGGACATGTGACATACCTCTGTTTGCACTCCTGGACTTTGTGAACTTCTTTGAGTGGGATCATTCTTAGAGGCTCCTTTTCCTAAAAGCAACAACAGAACTGTTCAGAATAGATTAAGAAAAAAAGCCAAATACATGAAATACTAAGAATAATGTAGCAATTCACAAGCACATTACTTCCTCTAATATGTTCATCGCAACGAGATTGCATGGGTTTTCCTTTTTCATTGGAACAGAAGATTGTGAACTTTCCTCGAAGTAACAGACTGCAAACTTAATCTTTGAGTGTTGTTACTTTCTTGATCTGACTATTACTCTATTGACCTGACTATCTGATACAGGAGACACCAGGAGACAGTCTGTGTTCTTGGGGCCCGTTGATAGGCAAATAGATAGATAAAGCTGTCAAATAAGGGCAGAACTGGAAAAGGACAGGATATGAGACGTGCAGTATTAACCAGAGGACAGTCTGTAGGTTTGTAAAATAGATCAAGGGGGAACCAGGCATGACAGGACATGTGGACTGAAGGCACTGAATTCCACAGACAGTGGATAAAACATGTTAGGACTGGAGGCTGCATGTCTGCTATTACACTGCCATGCTGTGGATCTAAACCACTCATATCATCAATACAAACATTCCTCAGAGGCTTCACATAACTTCATCAAAGATTATTACCAAATCTGACTTGAAGTAACTCATGGAGTTTTCTTCTAGCAGGAAATATCGCCGTTTCCAGTTCCTCATCTAGGAAGAAGGGTAAAAGATGTTCAGACCTTATGAAAATCAAGGCACACAGGTAATCTAGTTTCTACACATTTTACAATGTTTACATAAAGATGAAGTACTCCTTTATTCTTCTGCAATGTGCACAGTGGAAAAACTCAAGTTTCTTAGGCAAATATATTCTACAAACTCTTATCAAACAGACTTTTTTAAAGGCTTCCTTTTGGTCACAACCCATTAAAAAAAACTAAGGATGCACAATATTGCCAGTATCTAAAAAGCAGATATTTCCAAACTCATTTTAGCTAATACTGGCAGTCATATACATAATGCTCACATTTTTTATTGTAAAAAAAAGGCAACTGTCTCAAGTGCAAAAAGAAGCAGAGACAAGCAGAGCTAAGAAAGGAGCCAGTAAACTTGTATATTTACTAATATTTAAGGCTGATATGTGATTTATACATCCAATAAATCAGCCAAAATTTTCACTTCTGCCAAAACCAACATTTACCCTTTTAAGCTAATACCTGCCAATACTAATATCATGCAGGCAATTGTGCATCTCCAAATAAAAACTCAAGGTTAAAAACAGCTCATTCCTATTGCAGCTGAATTTTCTGCCTCATCTGAACACTGACTTCAGTTAAAAATGTATTGAACCAAAGACGAGTAAAGCCATAATGAATCATAAGTCAACAAAACCAGAGGTTAAGACAGGTCAAGGACTCACAACAGCCCCCTGCTTGACACAGTAGCCTGACTTGATGACTGTGTGCTCCTGAGTTGGCCTGCCCAGGAAGTATGGCAGCTGGCTGTGGGAACGCTGCATGGCCTCACGCTCAGCTCTGTCTGCAGCATCAACACCTTCCTGCTGGAGGGTGACAGTACAAAAGTTATGCAATTATGTCATAAATAATTGCTCCATAAACATTAAAGCAAACAAGTGCACAAGCAAATTCATGGATTTTAACACTAAAAAGTACACAAGACTGGATTTTTGGCATTCTAGAAGATTACAGCATAATTAGAATATCCATATCTTCACTACTTAGAATAAAAAATAGAACCACAGACCTAACAAACTACACATTGCTTAATAAGACTATTTAACAGAAAAGAAAAGATATTCAGTTAAAAATAACAAATGACACAAAACAACTGAAAGTTCTCATATTGGAGACAGTGGAAAAAGGACAGTTTTGGTTAGGTTTCTTTTTTTTTTCTTTTTTTGCTAATCAGTGATGTGTTTCTGGCTGGGGCACTTACACCTACACCAGCCTTGCATTTATTGTCATTGCAATTTGACAATTGAAGTCTTTCATGCAGGTGTCAAGCTACATGCAGTAACAGCACGCATGATGTGGTTCAGAACATGTTTGGGTCTGGTTTACCTGTGTCTGGGTGACAATAGGGACTCCACCAATGATCTCCGTCTTATAGGAGACTTGTTTCTTTTGCCCAATTACATCCGGCAAAGTCTTCAGGTTCTCTGCATTCTGCTGCCCATCAGATAACTTTGGCACCTTATGAAAGAAAAAAGATTGAGGATCGTTTCTAGTTAACACAAAACAATCTAAGTTTCTTCAATAAAGTTCCCTTCTATGTATGGGGGAGTTACAATGCCTTTAAGATTCATAGAATTCATTTCCTGGCTGAGTAGTACCATGGGAAACAACGGAAACTGTCCATTATCCCAGCTTTTATTGTAACATTAATACAGCATCCTGTTAGTCACCCTCTGACTCACTCCTGTCTGCTTATCATCAGTCACTCATTTATTTCTTTTGAAAAGGAAGACTCAAAAAGTTTCTCCATGTGATAAAAAAGTGAGCCAAAAAGAACAGCTGAATCAGAGTGGACTGTACACATTATTATCTGTGCCAGCTGTGTGTGTAAGCATGCGATTGTCTTACAGTGATCTTTGTGGCCTTATTGAGGGCGTCTACCCAGTCCACGAGGTCCTGCTGGTCATTTGCCTGCAGGAAGAACTTCCTCATCCCAGCATTGATGACTAATGGGTCATAAGAACAAACAGTGGGAATGATTAAAAAGAAAAGAAAGTGAAAGTATAGCCAGACTACTTCAAGCATAATCTGAATCATTTTCTTTGTTTGTATGAATCACAGACAATTAGGCAGCACAAGAACAAAGCAGTAGCTGGTGTTGAAGCTTGGCCTTTCTTGTGGAGGAACTATGATGGAGTGTCATGAGAGCACATTCAATGCCACACATTTCTCTGGAAGGGAAAAAAACTGAGCCTTGGGACTCTCCCACACACTACCGGCAACGCATCCCTTCCTCATGAAGACGTTGATGACCCAGCTGGATTCATCCACCCACTTCCAACCATGACGGAGGCAGAAAAAAAAAAAAAAACAGAGCCTACGGCTAACAACCATCAAATGTTCCTCGCACATTTCCACACTCATCTGAAGGAACATGAGCAAAAACCCCGTTTTCAATCACAAAAGAAAATTTTTGGGTCAAATGCTGATTAGCTATGGATCAGGATTTAGAAGCTGAGAGAACCAAAGACTCTCTTTCTCTCTCCGCCATAAATCTTTCAATACTGCAGCGCAAACCGTCCTTGTGTTTCCTCTATTTTCTTTTGACACCCTGTGAATAAATTACACTAAAGACGGACTGGTAAATCTGTTTGGGGTGGGCTGTAAAAGGCTCCAAGAGCTCAAACTTTTTGGCATAATGAGGATCATTCTTTCTTGTTCTGCATGTCTGTTCAAATTCTGAGGCACATGCACTCTTTTTTACTTCTTTTTCCATACATCGGTCTCTATGGTCTGGTTCAAATAACTAGCATCAAGTTAATCAACTTTAAAATGTGTGTTCAGTAGGTGACACAAAGTTAAACATTAGATTTGTTTTTTGTTTTTTTTTTTAGTCAAAATGTAATCCACAATTGGTCAATGGGAGGAACAAAATCAGAGAGGAGGATTATGAGCTCTGACTCATATTTACACATCATAAAACAGCCGAGAAATGTAGCCAAGAAGCAAAGTTCACATGGATTTTTTAATTCCCTCACTTCTAAACTCATATGACATGGACACATAGCCCTCATCATAAACAGACTGCAGTCAAGTCGGTGCTATAAGCAGACTTTTACATGTGACTGCTTACTTCTCTTCATACCAAAACTAAATCCCATGTTTATTCTTAAGTTGGTAAAAGCCAAAAATCAAGAATCTGCAGAATGATTCACAGATATCTGTAAAACATGTGGCACTCACAGCTGTTTAAAAATAACCTCGAACATCTTTCAATCAGGTTCAGATTAGGATCACGGCATCCTGTCCAAACCCCAACAAGGCAAATGTTGTGCACATGCAGCCAAGACTCACACACACACAATCACTGTCATCAACACAGTGGTGTTTCCTGCTATTGAAGCAGATGGAGGAGCAGGAGAAGGGCTAAAACATAGCGGGTGATGGAGGGTTTACTGCAAAAAAAAACCTGATGATATATTAATACAACAAATGTGATTCTTGTTTTGACCACAACGGAGTAAAAGAGAAGAACACTGGCACCTTACAAAACCAACATTTTAAAACTTCAACAACTAATCAGAGGCAGGGAGGCATGCTATTATTGGCACGATATATGTAGACAAATGTTAGTTTAGAAAGTTAATTATCAGTATAAGCAATCTAACTATAATTATAGCCAACATATCGCCTGTATAAATCATACATCAGCCTTAAATACTGGCAAAATGTACAACTGTACCAACAGGTATAGGTCGTTGCCTAGTAGGGGAGAAAATCACCTGTTTGAAGTAATCATACAATGTCAATATTCTGGACGATCCAATATTTTCCGATATCACAAAATCTGCCATGATACTATTTCTATATGCTTCAATACTAGAGCCTACGAATGATTTAATGCACAAATTTCAGAAACCACTCCATTGGGAGAGTGGTTTTCATCCAGAAACACTCCCATAAGGCGGTTGTATACCGATAAAAAAATGCAGAGACAGTCAGTAAAAATAAGGCAAGAGTAGTCTCTGTCTGAAATATGACCACAAAGCGGAGAGAGGAGTGGATATCATTTTTATCTCGGCTGCTGCTACAGCTAGCTTGCTGAGGAGTGCAGATGAGCAGAAACCGTCAACAGGTATGCAGGAGGAATTTCAAAACAAAAATGGAGTTTAAAAGGTGACAGCGTAGATCAGTGTTTTGACCTTCTATCAATCTGATTGGATAGTTGATCAACCAATTGATTAAGAATATTAACATATAAAATATCAGCAATAATCCAATATCATGCATCCCTAGTCAGAGGGCTTTGTGGGTGTAAGAGGATCTGGAGTTTTGCCATTTACAATAACACAACTATCTCTGGATTATTTGCAGTGTAACACCAAAAAAGACCATCTGACTATTGCCATTAACCCCATATTTAAAGGTTTTCTTATCTCTCATTACGACACCTGGCTTTTTACTTCACCTTTGAGTGTGGCAGTTTGATTTTGAACATATTTTAAAAATAAGTGAAAAACGAGCACTACCCAGCTCTGAGAATCAGATTTTAAAGTTCTATGAAAGACTGAAACAAAAGCATTTCAGCTGTGATACTTTGTTGAAAAAGTACACATTTGATTGTTGTTTTTTCTCCCTTTAGATAAATTCATCATTGGCTATTTGTACATTTTGTTAGTCTTATCATCAACAAACTCGGTATTCCTGTATCTCTTTAGAAGTGTATTAAAATTTATGACTCAACTCCACAAGGTGCCCTTAACATGATGATTAATAGAAGGACAAAAAGAACAACACAGTTTCTCTGCAGTATAATATGGAAAGAAATCACAAAGGATATGACTGCTTGGTGAAACTGTTGAAAATAAAAATTAAAGATATGCCCCAGAATCCATGTCTTGCGCCCATACAATCATTTAATCTATAAGTCAAGAAAAAAACACACCTAAAACAGTTGAACTTGATCGACAAAAACTCCTGCATGCAGCCTCCTGCATCTTGGTGTGTTGGCTAAACAGACTTTGTTGAACGGGACTGCCTGGGTAATTGTGGAGAGGGCAGAGAAGGACAACAAACATTCCTCTCTTAGGGTACGTTAAGTGTACTTAGCTCAGTCAACAGGTAATGCTATGCTATGTAGACAGTCCCGCATATAGTTGCTGTTGAGCAATGACTTCTTATCTCCAAAATTACAACCTTACAGGATATCAAAAAAGCTGTTACACTGCATTGTCATAGTCATCATTATGCTTGTCCGTATTGGCAGTTACCAGTATGTGTAATTCAACTTTTTATACTTTGCTGAATCAAGCTAAAATGGAGTTACAAGGTTTTAGACCAGCAAAATTGGACATAGGAGCTTTTTTGTGTCAATTATAATGGCTGAATCCAGTGAGTACATCCATTATATTACATTTTCCTCGGCTTACAAGGGACACAGTTTATTGTAGCCGCATGTGTTTTAATTATTTCTGGTTATTTACTGCAATTGTCCAAAATTTTTGTTAGAAAATATTTATCTCTATGATCAAAACATATAACACAGCATAGTTTGTACCTAGATGACTTAAAAAGTACTCAATCTACCGTGATTTCCATGCACTTTAATCCACTCCTGACAATGATTCAGAAAGCTGCTACCTTTACAGTCTAAGTGTTTCAAGTATTCTATGAAGTAAGGACTGATCAAGCCAGCAAAAAAACTGCTATGAATTTACTAATTATTTTTGACACAAGCTAACTTGTTCTACTCTCTTGTCAGCAAAGACTTCCATCTAAAATCAAAACAGAAAAATCAGATTAAAAAAATAAGTAAAACGGTACTCTTCTTTACTCTGCATTAACCGAGTCTGCAAACCAATCAAAGCTAATTTATCGTAATCTGAAAGAGTTCTGTGCCTTAGGTGAAGTCAAACAGCATCTACTCGTTTTGTTTATTTTCCATTTTAAAGTTCACAGCTTTAGAGCTCAATGGATTTACAGGGTTCAGAAAACAAGCTTTTCAAGATCTCAAGATTTCAAGATTGGTTCAAAATTAGTAACCCCCCAACAGACGTAAAGGGTGAATCCTAAAAGATTGAGATAAGAGGTTATGGCCTGATAGCATCGAAATGACTCCTATAAGCTACACCATGCAATCGAGCAAAGAAATACAGTAAAAGATGCAAAATAGATAAATATTAAAACACTTTTACAACTATTGGTAGCAAAACCAAGATTTTGGGGACATTTTTGGGAAAAGTTTACTTACCAAAGCAGAATTCTGCCTTTGGCCTCAGCTTGGTGGCATCGCTAACCTGAAAGAGAACATCGGTTACTTTTCGAATTCAACCAAGTACTCTAAAGGAATGCTTTTTATACATGTTGTTATACTACTGGTTACAGATAAGTTCCAGCTGTTACACACAGGTGGATAAAATCGCTGGTACCCTTCCATTAAAGAAAGAAAACCCACAATGGTCACTGAAATAACTTGAAACTAACAAAAGTAAAAATGAGAAAAAAATATTTCCTAATGAATAATGAACTTGAAAAGCATTTAGAGAGCGCAGACCTCTGCCATCAGCCCTATCTCCCAATAGTGAAGAATCCTTTAAAAACATTCCTGGATTCAAACGGTGATCCGGATGACTCCCAAAATCTAATTTGCCGATTACTCCCTCCCCGGTGGGGTGGAGACATGGTGAGGCAAAGCATTGGCTTCACTACGTGTGGATTGTCATGGCAGAAGCACCCATGGTCTCACTGGATGACTGAAAGTCATGGCAGAGGGTGAATATTCCTCTATTCCTCCCAGCATTGTGAGTATTCTCGCTACAATTAGCCCTATCTTTCAATAGTAAAGAATCCTTTAAAACATTTTTGGATCCAGACAGTGATCCCGATCAGTCCCAAAATCTCATCAGTTCTTCCTTTATGCCATTTCTGACATTTCCTGAAAATTTTATGAAAATCCGTCCATGACTTTTTGAGTTATGTTGCTAACAAACTAATGAACAACCAACCAAACAAACAAAAAAACAAACAAACAAACCCATCTGATCACATAACCTCCTTGGCGGAGGTTGATTAACTAATAAAAATCAGATGCTGATTTTAAATCGTGGTTCAACAGAATAATTTTTATAAACAAACTAATGAAACTGGACTGGAAAAATCAATGGAACCCCCTAGCAAAGATGGAAAATGCTCTTCAAACTTGTAATCAGCCAGTCTGCCTATTTAACGGGTGAAAGAAGTTACTGAGTTGTTTGGTACCATGGTGTGTACCACACTGAACATGGACCAAGGAAAGCTAAGGAGAGAGTTGTCCCAGGAGATTATAATGAAAATTGTAGACACACATGTAAAAGGTAAAGGCTATGAGACCATCTCCAAGCAGCTTGATGTTCCTGTGACTACAGGTGCACACATAATTCAAAAGTTTAAGGTCTATGGGACTGTAGCCAACCTCCCTGGAAGTGGCCGCAAGAGGAAAACTGTTGACAAACTGAAGACAGGGATAATACAAATGTTAACCGAAGAGCCCAAAACAACTTCCAAAGAGATAAGAAGTGAACTCCAAGGTCAAGGTACATCATTGTCAGAACGCACTATCTAGAATTTGCCAAACTGCATATTGAGAAGCCACAAAGCTTCTGGGAGAAAATCCTTTGGACAGATGAGACAAAACTGGAGCTTTTAGACAAGTCACAACAGTTCTGTATTCACAGATGCAAAAATGAAGCATACAAAGAAAAGTACAGTGTACCTATAGTGAAATATGGAGGAGGCTCGTTTAAGTTTTGGGGCTGCTTTGCTGCATCTGGCACAGGGTGTCTTGAATCTGTGCAGGGTAAATAAAATCTCAAGACTATCAAGGCATTCTGGAGCAAAATGTGCTGCCCAGTGTCAGAAAGCTTGGTCTCAGTCACAGGTCATGGATCCTTCAATAGAAAAATGGCCCAAAATGCACAGCTAAAACCCCCAAGACTGGCTAAGAACAAACACTGGACTGTTCTGTGGACGCAACTGAAACATGCAGTGTGGAGGAGGCACCCTTCAAACCTGAGACAGCTGAAGCAGTTTGCTCATGAGGAGTGTGCCAAAATACCTGTTAACGGGTGAAGCAGTTTCATTGAGTTGGAGAAATCACTTGATTGCAGTGATTGCCTCAAAATGATGTTCAACAAAATATTAAGTTAAGGGCACCATCATTTTTGTCCAGGCCAGTTTATTATGTTTATTTTGTAATGATTCTGTTGAACCACAATTCAAAAGCAGTTTCTTATTTTCACAAGTACATTTCAGTACATTTTGGTTTATTATAACTTTTGTCAGTTTCAATTTATTTTAACAACTATTGTGGGTTTCTCTTTCTGTCTTTTCTCATGTGTGTTAATTCCTTTTACCTTAGAGATGTAGGTGAGCTTGAGAGAGCCGACACAGTCTGCACCAGGAGGCAAATTCTACAGGAAAAAGGTAAAAAGATCAATATATGCATGAAGAAGAAAACTCTAATTTACAACAAGCCTTAATGTGTTGCACGTTGGGGTCAAATTCTTCACATGAAGTCAATATTACAGAGTTAATGCAGTACATTTTGTACTCCATATCAGTTTATTTCAGAGCCTTGTTGTGCCTCTGAGACAAGGGGATCCAGATTTAACATCATTAAAATTTCAGCTTTCTAAACCTATAAAAAGAAAAAGACTTGCTGAATTATTCAAAGTTTCTCCTGTGCTACATCATCTATGAATACTTCATGTAACAGTGCACTTACAAATACAGCATCTCCAAAGCAGCGCGATATACAAACCAAGAGGAGACACACACTGTATTATCTGTGACACTGAGGGCTGTAGGGCAGAAAATAACCACTGGGGTCAGCCCAAATATCAGTGATTGCTTGTCTATCATCAACATCACCACATTAGAACATTTATGTTAAGAAACTATCAGATCAATCAAATGAAGTAAGATTTTATTCTATCCTTTAAAGGGACATACTCCAATGTCTACTGTGAGAAAAAACAAAAATACACAACAAGCCCTGGCCTTTAACCACACCTTTAAAATGTGTTTCTTAATTGCTGTCAACTAGAATTACATCATACTTATTCCCCAACCCTTGCTTGGCATGTCTTGCAGTGACACATTTAGCTTAAACTTAGCTTTGTGTTTATTATGAATGAAGACAGCTTAGCGTCTTGTTAGCATCCAGTTGCACAGCAGCTGATCCTCCACACTCATAACCAAGTTGCTACATTTTTAAGCAGCATTAAAGCCATTGCCTTCACAGTTAACTAAATGCTTCTTACTCGACAAATTAAGCTATAAGCTAAGATATTGTTGTTACCTGTGGGTTGTCCATGAACCACACCAGGCTCCCTTGCTGTGTGTCCAGTATGAAGTACCGACGCAGGAACTTGCCGCTGCTCTCATTCTCCTCTATGTCCAGGAAGCCACAGATTCGGTTCTGTCGGTCCACATAAGGCATTTCGCCACCGGGACATTCCCTGGCCTGCTGGGGCCGGGAGCAGAGAGAAGCAAGAGGGCAACTGGGACCAGGACGAATTCCTAAAGGACAGAGAGAAAAGAAGTAGAGATGTGGAGAGGAAGCAAATGAGCTGTTTCAGTTGTCTTTGTTGTCAGTCCTTGCTAGCATGTCTTCTTCCCTGTTTTTTCCTTCTACTGTATCTCTGCTCCTTCTGCCACCTGGAGCTCACTAGTGCTACAGCCTGTCAAAGGATCATGTGACACAAACCACAACCCCGCCTTTATCCTTTTATATCAGCCTCACCCACTCTCTCTCTTCCTCTTTTGCTCCCTCTGAGTCCTTTTTTTTTTCTTGTCACACACAGTCACTCTCTCTTCAACCTCCTCCACCCACCCTCGCTTGCTCTCAGTCTCTCCTTTTCCCTCTTTGCTTGCACACAGCCCCTCTCACACATTGGTGTTATCTCCTCCCCAACCCGTTCTCTCATCCGATTTGGCAAGCCTCTGGCCAGCCCCCTCTATCCCCTCCCTCCACAGCTGAGCACCAACTTCAGCATGGTGAAAAAGAAAGGGGAAAAAAAAGACAGCAAAAAAAAAAAAAAAAAAAAAAAAAGACAAAATCACTGAGCTCAGCCATGTCAGACACAAAGAAACAGCACAAACACCCCCAGGAGCTGCATGGGGCAGAACGTGCAATATTTTAACCCGCTGAGGTCTGATACTTTACCGGGACCTACAGCTCATCAGAAAATAAACAAGGAGTAAATGGTTACAGAACTGCACATGTCTGTGCAACCCTATGTCAATGTCAGTTCCTTTGTTTAGGTGTTCATATGCGTGGTTATAGTTGTACTAGCTTGCTGAGACTGCCATCTTTTTAGGCCGAATCTAAAGTATGCAACCAGGATGAGCCGTTAGAAAGTGCAAATAAAGACGCTCTTTCTCCACGACATTATGAGGACTGCGTGGGTGGATGGGGGCACAGAAGGGACAAAAGGCCTAGTTGTTGAGCATGGATTCTGTGCTGAGAGCATCACAGTTAGCGCCTGCATCTACACGAGTCATTTGATTTAACACACAGGCCCCAGAAAGGAGCAGCACTGTCTGAGGCGACTGCCTCCATTCACACAACAGAGATTGTCATGTTGAGAGAAAGAGATGTCCCCTTTTGAGTTTAGAAGGCCCATGAATGTGGTACTGTGCATGCTGGTGTATTTCAGTTATGCAGATTAGATGTAAATGATGATGCAAAACAGAATCATGACATGGCTGAGCCAGCAACCATGTACACTATGTGGTTAGGAAATTTGATGGCAATGTATGGCTGAATGTTTTTTAAATGTAAGCTTGAACAACCACATTTTGTGTGATCAAGGATAAGAAGGTCCAATTGTCAAACCACCAAAAATACCAATTTGTATGGTATGGGAATACCATAAAGTCTCTAATTCTCTCTATATGTCCTTGCTAGTAGAGTGACTGCTGGTGGATAACCACCCAAAACTCTACAGGAAGAGCAAGTAAGGATACTACAAGTATTACTGATGGTATCACTCCCTTGGATGGATGAACTAATAGAAATAGAATGAACCAAATATATAAATATTTCCCCCAGGGTTTAGAAAATTTAAGTCAGACAACCAGAAATGATCACTGTTCTGGTATTTTCAATAAGGACCACATCAGTAATTTTCATTAAAGAGGCAGTTAAGGTTGCTATTATGTCAGTTTCATATTTGTACCAAATCAGAATGTACAAAAATATACATGGCAATGTTTGCTCATTGTGGTGAATCCCCAAAGAATAATCTAGTGTCTCTGCAGCTCACTGAAAAGTTTAACTCATTTCATAGCTGTTAAACCAATGGAAAAAAAGGAAACAAAAAAAAAAAAACCTGCACTAGGAATGGACAATATCCTATCGTTTGCAATATACAACAAAAAAAAACTTTCCACAGTGAGAAAAGGCATTCGACGGTAATAACAATAAACTATGGTTGATGGCATATGTGTCTGCGATCGTTGTGCACACATACATCATCAACTATAAGGTTAGCATAATGTAACATTTAAAACAACATAGAATGTACATAATATGATAGATAACATGATGCATGTTTACTTCTATCAGCGCTGCGGGTTCTGTCTGTTAGGTGCATACATGTGTGTCTATTGTAGACACCTCACAGACAGCAGACAGAAGTGTATGATGGAGGGACAGATAAACATAAAAGCACCACATTGTATGTACAATTTCTGAAAATGCGACTATCACTACTACCATATTATAAGCTCCAGCGTTTTATACATCATGGACTTATTTAAACTTAGTTAAAAATAATTAAGCAAATTAACTTATTTTTATTCTTATTAATTAAACAACAAGAGTTTCATCTTGGACTTGCAGTAAGTGACTTATCTCTGTAAAAACAAACATGGTGGAGCCTGGCAGCTCTGCTCCACCGAAGAAACCTCTAGACTTAAAAGAGGATATCAGACTGCATTTTAGAATTAAACACTAGAGATAGAGGCAAACTGGACAAAAAAAAACCATACCCAGGATGGGCCATATGGAGTATGGATGCACGGAAAATGCGGCCACCGAAAATTTTCGTCCGAAAATGGCCCAAAAGTGCATTTTCGGTTTTCGGCCGAAAGACTTTTATCACCGAAACAACAAGGCCGAAACACGACGTTGTGATGACGCAAGCAAAAACCGCGGCCAGCACGCGCTTGGATCAGTGGTTCTCAAATAGGGGTACAGGTACGTGAAGGCACTCCAGGGGGTACGCAAGATTTTAAAATACATGCCGGCTACTTAAGAAAAATAGCACCTTTCTTTGCACATCAGGAGCGACACAATTTTGCAAGTGTATTACGTACATTCTAAAATTACATTCGTGCTGCGAATGTCTGCGGTGTGTTTTCTCTGCCCTCTGATAAACAGTGATATTTATTGGAGCGGAAGATAAAAGGAGGTTTGTCCCTCTCTGTCCCTCACTCCGTGCGTAACGCGGCACTTTTACGCACAGCCAGGCTGTCAGTGCCATTTTTTTTTTTCACGGTTTCATTCATTGTGCCAGCCAAGTTTGTAAGAGGAGGGAGTGACTTTTCATTCATTCTATGTCAAATATGATCAATAAGAGTTATAATTTTGCACAGCTGAGGCTCGCGGTGAGAGGAGTTAACTCTCTCCACAGCGCACAGACTGGCTCACCTGTTTGTGTTCCAGACTGGTCAGAGGAGTCATTTAGCTGGTTTATCCGCAGCATTTAGAAGTCGTTTGTCTGAGGTCAGAGGAGACTGTGTTGGTAAATATTTCACTAAAGTACCGTTAGTTTAGAAACAGCTCCAGCTGTGTGAGTTTCGCTCCAACGAGCGCACATAGTGGTGGTGCCGATTTTTTAAGGCAGACAGAGGAACAAAAATGTCCTCCTCTCCAACACCACCTGATGTTTGATCTCTCTTCATATCTGTCTGTATCAGTGCTTGTATTTTTGCCTCTTTTTTTTCAGCCTGGTAGAGAGGGAGACAGGCAACAGGCAGCCCGACATGTCCATATGAGCACAAATGTGCTAATTAAACATCCACAGCAATGTCACGCTGCGAAATGATGTTGCAGGTGAGGAAGCTTGCTTCGACTCGCTACAGGTTCTAAATGTAAATATTTTGTGTAATTTGCATGAAAAAATTGCGTATAGAGTGTAAGGACCTTAAGTTTATAAACTGGAGTTAATATTTTGTATGCTCTTAAATTTAATCACCCTAAACCTCCCTGAGTCTCCCCCATGGCAGAATGGTTTGACCCACACTGGCACATGCCTGTCAATCACTGTATTCACAACCTCTCCATTCATAAAAAGGTTTATGATTTATTTTTTGTGAAGAAATGCTGATCTATAACTAAGTTCATGATTTCAGTTTGAGAAAAGAGAAGTCTTTTTTATAACTTGTTTATTATTTACAGGTTTTAAGTTTTTTATAGCTCTATGTTTTTATTTCCAAATTGTTCCAGAGAGACCACTGCAGCCGAGCAGAGTTTTGCACACTTCTGGGTTTAAAGCCTTTCCAGTCACTGTTTTCAATAGCTACATTAATTTGAATTCCCACATTTAGAGATGAGAAGATGTACCATGACTTTAGTTATGCATTTTTAATATTTTAAATGTTTGAAAAAAAATCTAATACTTGTAATTTGAAAGTGTTTATCAGTTACAAAGTTTGTTAAATCAGATGGCTGTCACAGCACTCTTTAATGTGTTTCTTTTTGTCCAAAAAGCTTTGCACTGTTTAGGGGGTACTTGGCTGAAAAAATACTTCACAGGGGGTTCATGACTGAAAAAAGGTTGAGAACCACTGATTTAATGTATACATGAGTGGGGTCAAGTTAAACATTTTATTTTGTATTTTATTTTATATTGTGCATTGTTGGAATGAAGTGCCTAATAAATATTTACATAATTTTGTAATTGATTTATTTTTTGAAGCATTAATATTAATTTTTGCAATTGCAATTGATTTTAGTGAGGTTAGTACACAGTCATAGCCATAAATGCAATGGTACCAATAACTGGCATAATAATTTCTTTTAGTGTTTTGGTTTTCGGCCTTGGTTTCCTCATTTTCAATGCTAACACTGAAACTTTGAAAGCTGGAACATTCTTTGTACTATTTCCAACTAAATTTCTCTATGAATCTCTTAAATGTAGAAGCAACATAGGTTTTATTTCCTAAAATATGACAAGATATCTACTTATATAAATATAGATATATTTTATATCTATATTTATATGTAGCTGGGGTAGTTAAGCAGCTAATTTGATACATTTTGCCTAGCCAAAAAGGTTGTGTTGAATGGTGCTATTTTTTATCGTGATATATCGTTATCGCAATAAATACAGAAAAACACCAGGATAAATTTTTTAGTCCATATCGCCCATCCTTACCCTGCACTCTCTGATGTTCATCAAAGAGCAGACAGACACAATGAGCTGGTGAGTAAAATGGCTTTTGAGCCCTCTGTGTGTAAATGTTGTCTGGCTGAGATATCTAAAATCAAACAAAAACAAACTATGTAGATATGTAACACTTTACAGATTCAGTGAAAAGTCAAGAATAACATCGTAAGAGTTATATTTCCCTCTGATCTGTGCCTGGTATGATTGTAGCTGCTCCAATTAGAAAACATGGGGTGGTTTGGATGAACAAAGGTGATGGATGCCACAAGGAATGGAACAACAGTAAATCAGGAAGCAAGCTAAGAAGAGGAGGAGGCACAACAAACACCACCATGGCAACAATTGGTAATGTGTAGCATTAAGTTAGATGGATGTCAGAATAGAGGGCCAACTTAGTGATCTGTAGCAAGAACATGAGTCTTTACACAACATTTTCCTGTAAAAAAACAAAACAAAACAAAACACCACAATCCAACTGACAAGGAGAGGATTTGAAGTGCAATTGTTACTGCAACTGATGTAGCAGGTAGCTAGCAGCTAACCATATTTAGCTTGTGGCTACTCTTCTACTCTAAAGTTTTGAGCAGCCTACAGCTGCAGAGATGCACAGAGAAAGCAAGGATGTCTCGATAACGTAGTTCAGAAAGTGCGTTAAGAGAGGGCAGAGATGTTGAGTTTTTGAATAAGAAAAGAAGACAACAAAAATGACTTTTTAATCAAGTTAAATGTTCATTCTTCCCACAGGTGGAATTAAACCAACATTCGTCATTTACACCAATACACTTGCTATCACTGAATGCTGTCAAGTATTACTATGAGTCAAAGCACACATTTTTGAACAACCACAGTGGCATCTGATCTGAGGAAGCCAAAAATAAACAACCATATATCCAAGTATGATCAATCATTTCCTGACCAACAATGGTCTCTTAAAGTTTGTTTTGGCTTTAGGTTGACGTATAAATCCCTTGATGACTCCAGGACCGTCTGATATAGGCCTGATTTCAGCTCAGAAGGGGAAAGACAGAGAAAAGCACAGATTAAAGCTGTTTTAATGTTTGGAGATGTTTTATTTAGAAATTGACTTGGAAAATTAATATCTAGAAAATAAGAGAGCAGTAAACCAACAATTCATCTTTTATTTTTCTAAATCAAGCTTTTTTATGTGAACTAAGCCCTTTCCAGGGCTGTCTATAGGGTGCTGATTTTGTATTCAGAGAGCCTACAAAGCTTCTTTTTTTCTAGCAACAGAAAACAACTTATTTGGATATTATAATGGTATTGTTACATTATTAAAATTTACATTACCCCCAGTTCGTTCAATATTGTTGTTTTCAATTTCTTTAATGAACTAAACTGAAGTACATTACATGTTAGTTGAAATTATGCTCTGGACATTAGTTTAAGGAAATGTTGTTGTTCTGGACCTTCCTTTAATTGATGACAACTGCTCTTAGTTAACAAAATTGATCAGTGTGTGCTATGCTATGTTGGTCATCTTGATGTACACCACACAATAAAAGAACAAAAGGGTTAATTCTGTCATGATGTGACATCATATTTGGGGTCTCTCTGATTTTGAAAATCAGTTTCGATTTCAAAAATCTTTTAGTGTTTGTCAGACAGTCTAACTCCCCCAACATCAACACAATCTCCGTCATGCCACAGAAGTTTGAGGATCCTTCGTAAATGTTTCAATGTGAATTCTCTATCTTATTACCACTAAACACTAGGGACGCACAATAAGCCGATATAAATATTCATATTACCCGTATAAATATTGATACTGATATATGTATGTCATTCAGACCTTAAGTTTCAGTCATTAAAACACTTCAAAGTTTACCCCCTTAAACAAAGAAACAGACTAAGTCATTAGAACACACTTTAAAGGTTAAGAAATGAGGATAAACAAAGAAAAAGAGTTCAGTTTGATGTAGGTCTGTTGGTCCTGCCTAAAACTCCAGAAACCTATTCATACATATGGTCAACATCAACAACCCATACAGGCTGACATTAAAAGCCGATATATCAGATGTACATGTCAGCAGAAATTTTCCAGTCTACCAATACAATAACTGACTTTTTAAGCTAATCTATTCAGATAACAATATCAAGCCAATAATATTTGTGCAGCCCTACTAAATACAGAACACATTTATAATGCAATTTCTTCTCTGAAAATAGTACTTAACCATATCAAAATATCAAACCTTATCTTCATTTTTCAACCTACATACATATGTAATTTGTCCACTTCAAATCATGACAAACACTCGCACTTTCAAACGGTTTTTAAAGCATCACTGGAAACACGATTAGTTTCTTAAGTAAGGGTCTAATGCTTAAAGCTGAAACACACAAGAGGACAGATTAAAAAATGTATCACTGCTGAAGTACATCTTAAAATGTGTTCATTCTATTTAGACTCATATTTAAAAAGTAAAGTAGTATAGAACTACTAAAGTCTCTTATGAGGCTCGCATGAAATTAGAACTAAAAAGCTAAAAAGAATACACTGAGATCAGAAGAGGAATGTGCAAAGAAGGAACCAGTTAGTAGATGGCCATAATGAGCAACTTAAAGTCAAAATTTTCAGAAGGTTAAACTAAGTGGTGCAGTTGTCAAACATTCCCAGGGTTAACTCACACTTGCTGTTTGTTGCTAAGCTTTGTCCACTTCACATGGCAGCCAACTGGCCGCAAACACAGGAGAGGTCATAAAACAAAAGGAGGGGCAAATTGGACAGCCCTGCAGAGGGTCAATATTTTTCTTTCGTGCTCCAAGACCACTCGAATCATCAGAAGTCACGCAACAGCTTGAAATAGATAACTGATGGGCAGAGAGCTTACATATTACTGTGCAGTTTTGATGGTTTTTTTTGTTGATTCTTTTGTTTAGTATCAGATTAATTTCACCATCAGTTGATGTTCTACTACTCCCCTTTATTTCGAATGTGACAGCCTGAACAGCACAACTTTAGTTTGATTTCAGTAGTAATTACGGGCAGTGTCACTGGATTTAAAAATTCCACTACACTGAAATATGAAACGATAACTTTTGTATTTGGCCAAACAGAAGTCTAGTTTACTGATCTGATTTAATGAATAATAAACACCTGTGGACTAAATCCTTCCTATGTGTCACTGTAAAACCGGCCGTGTTAATCAGACTTTGCAGGATTTTATGTATAAATATAAGAATGTATATAATAAACAAGAAGAGGAAGAATGGAGATTCAAACTATTCATTACTAAATGAATAAATATTTAGTGAAATTAAACTACCAAATCTTGTGTGATGTTTAAGCTACAGTGACTGCACAGCTTTGCCCTGTCTCCATTCTGTTACAGTTATGTATTAACCTGTGATACTCAACTGGTGGCTCCTGAGTCGCCTGTGGCTCTTCTGTGAGCGTTTTTGAACCCTACTAGTACAAAAAAATCCCACCAAATTATTTTCTAGGGAAAAAAAAATAACTATTTCTGTACTTACCTATCAATCTCAATTTATCACTGTTTGTTAATCAGCATTTTTCAAAACCCAACATATTTGATGCACAAACACATATCACTTCTTGCAACAAGTTTGACACTTTTAATACAGGAAAATCCGGCAATCCCCCGTATATTACGCTGCAAACTGACAAACTGGAGGGAAACGTGGTTAAAATCAGTGACAGTGGGCTCAAGTCCGCACCGGCTCCCTCTTGATCTTCTCACCACAGCAGGCAGAAATATGCACAGTCCCTTACAGGTGTGTGGGGGCAGGTGAGCTGAATATCGGAGGGAATCAGTTCCTATACAGACTATGAGCAGCCCATCGGGTCACCTGGCGATTATTTTATCATTTTAAAACTCATTCATCTAGGATCAATAAATTGGAGGACGATCCCTTTTGTCTTTTAATTCCTTTCGTGCATGTTTCTCATAGCACCTGACGCTATTGGCGATATTGATGATTGTTATTTATGCTCATAAATAAACCTCGTCCACATGCAGATTACGACAGAAATTCTCCAACCTTTATTAACAAAGGAGTATTGACAAAAAAAACCACACAGGCATAGAGACAAGAGGAGGAAACAGAGACATGCAATGTGTGTGGATAATAATAGTGAAGAGAGAGAAAATGAGTAGATTAAGTCAGTGGAGGACAATCAATCATCATAAAGAACATTTACCAAAATACATAATCTCACCTATTATAAATATGTTATATGTTACAATAAACAGTTTCCTCACAAATTTTTGGGTTATTTATTAGTTAAATCTTTCAGATGTCAGACTCATTTGCATGTGGGAAGGCTTTTTGACAGCATAGGTAAACTTTACACTTAATATTAGTCTGATACAGTCCTAACGTTACTCCTGATGTGGCAGGAAGGCAAAAAAGTTCATTTCCAACCCTGTCATACATACATTCATAAATAATGATAGATAGATAGATAGATAGATAGATAAAATGTTATATTGACCGCTGGGATTTAAAGAATCCCATGAAACCATGATTCCTTTAAGTCCCAGTGTCCTGCTGCTGAACCTCCCCTCACAAAAAGGGGAAACACTGTGCAAGTTCTTTTTCAATGGCATTATGACCAATAAATAACTGAAAAGTATTTACAACGGTATAGAAAAGGACACAGACTGTTAGGGAGGATTTTAAGAGTATCAAAATCAGTAAAAACAACTAATCCCATCCCTACACTACAACATGCCTTTCATTGTTTAACAAACTATAATGTATTACACATACTTTAATGCAAAGTGATTTTTTTTATAAAACAAAAAAGATGATTCTGGATTGTGGCGTCTCTGCTAAAAAAATATTTTTGGGCAATGGCTCCTGAGAAAGGCAAGGTTAAGTGCCACTGATATAAACATATTTTATCTGCTGAGGAACTACACTGCCTGTTTAGAAAACTGTCAGGAATAAATTACTGAAAAGATGCAACAATTCACCTAAGTTGGAGGTGTATACAGCTTACTTCCTGCTGATTCCTGTAACCAGGTGTCACATGCATAACCTCAATACAAAAGATACTGGGCTTAAGGAAATTTAAGGTGAAGTGCGGTGACTCCTGAAAGTCAAAGATGGGACAAGTAATTCCAGTTAGGCTGAAAAGAGTTATTTCTGCGTATAGTTTGGAGCTGAAAGCAGCACAAATGACATGCCAGCTGGTTTGACAGGCTTTGGTTTTCAAAGTAACTTAGCAGACAGGGTTATGTGTACTACAGTTTAATGCAAGTGGTTTTTTTTTGTTTTTTTTAAAGCTTTTTGTTTTGTGTCTACTGTTGATTATAGAGTAGGACCAAGTAAAGCTGCTACTTAGAAAAGAAAGTGGCACCTACATCAAAGTTGATATCAAAAATCCGATGAGATGAAACAATAAGTTGAAAAATGGATCAGTGTGGAAAATTTAAAAGGAATAAATACCTATCAAGAAGAAAGTATTACCCAAAAGAGAAAAATATGTTCAGTTCTGTTCTGTGTTAAAAAAAAAAAGAAAAACTATATCTATTAATTTATTAACTTATATTTATTCATATCATTAAAAAATGATCTTCGACTGTCTTTGTTAATTCTGTATCCTGATTAATATCGTATCTTAAATTATCTTAAATATCATGAATTAATTGAATAATTTAAGTATGTTACAGCCCTACTATTTTTAGATATTAAGATATTCAACCGAGTTTATGCCAAAGGAACCTACATATTATACACGGATTAACGCAAAAATCACAGCTAAGTGACACCTACAAACTAGCTAACAGCTGCTAACGTCAAACACGTCAAATAACCACAACAACCGTCGAGTTAGCAGCATCAGTAACTCTGGCTCTCTGGCCTGAAGTTAACTGGAGACATGGCTCAGGTTAGCCTGCTATTAGCAGCTACTTCAAACCGCAAACTCAGGAACATGTTCACACAAATAGGTAACATTCCCATATGTAACCACCTAAACTACTGGTACCCGAACTCTGTCGTGTCTACCATAAGCAGGAGTGTTTTATGAGCTAATTTTGACAGACTGGTTAAAAGTTTTAAAATGCACATTAACCGTTCACCGTTACACCTAGCTTAAATTGGCTACACGTCTTAGCATGCCTCCTAAATTTTAACCGCCAGTGTAACCTATGCGAAGCTTAAGTTCTGTTCACCACAGTTAACTAGTTTTGGTAAACATCCAGGGTCAACTTACCCGAATACTCCCTTCTGTAACTGCTGCAGTCGGCCGCTGATGGTCTCGATGTCGTTGGGTTGCTCCTTCGCCTCAGCCCATCTCCACTGATCAGGACGGAGGGGCTCCAATGCTGCTTGTGGTGAGTGGGGCCATAGATCGTGTATTAAGCAGATGATCACTCCATGAGTAGATAAAAGTTGGACGATAGTGCTGAAAGCTCATGATCATAGGTTATGGTACTGAGATATTTCACACCATGTCACATTAAATGACCACAGTACTCTGCTTCAACACCAACAACCAGTAAAAAAAAGCACAGCAAAATAATGCCAAGCAGAAATTGTCCTTCTGACTTCAATTAGAGTTAAGGAATTGTGAGGTCTTTTTGCGTCAACGCCGCTACAGTTTACAGGAAGATATCGTACTTTGCCTTAAAATACTTTATATAATCACAATAATTCAATTAGAGAATTAAGATTACGAATTCCAAAATATCCAACCAGTAAAAAATAGGTATTTTATCATTATCATTATCATTAATGTTGTTGCTGTCGACGCTGTTGTTGTTGTTCTCCATTTTTCTATTTTATTTTGGGCTGGACTTTTTACCAATATATTTTAACATTAGAACTCTTGTGCATTTACTGACATTCACTTATGCCTGATACAATTCTGGTTGCAGAACTTTTGTACGTAACCTGGTATTTTAGTTCAAAAAGTCAGATTAGCCTAAATGTAATCGTTGCAAAATATTTCAAAAACTGGTTGTACACTAAAATCAGTGTGAGAACTCGTTCTTACTCCACATCTCTGATTTCAGGCTGATACATTTTGTGTCAACACATGGAAAGAGGAGTCGGTCTGCTAGAGTGGTGATTTAGCGACATCTAAAGTTTAAAACCCGCATTGGTCTACTATATATTCTTGTGGAAAAGTTTTTAAATTTCTTTGCTGATCTTGTAATATTCATTTGGTCGTGTTTTCTGAAAGTAAATCTCCTTACCTTTTAAAATGGCATGTAACATGGAAAAAACAGCTGTTCTGGCAGCATGCTGTTAATCACCTCACCTGGCACATACCCCACTGCAGGGTGACAAGAAGTGAAAATAACTTGATGTAATATGTTTATAATGACGAAATGTTAACCAAAGGGAAAGTGACCTCCATTTTGGATACAGACCTGCTCTTATTTTACCTGTTTTTATTTCGAAAGAAATAAGGAACTTTGGGTTGATCAAAGATTACAACATGAGCTTAACCCCTTTAAGGTCACTCCTTAAAGTAATTGAAAATTCAAAATTTAAGCCCTAAGATATTATTGGTGGACATTCTAATACTTTTTCCACATACAGTGCTTAACAAATTTATTAGACCACCACCCAAAGTAAGGGTTATGCCATAGCTGCACTAAATTAACAGCATTGGTAAAAATTGGTCAAACCAAAACCATTTTTATGGTACATATACATACATATACACCATATACATATACATATACACCAATATGTAGAAGCTCTTTAACCAAAATGATATTTTAATGCTAAAATATAATTATTATTGTTATTCATGAATTTTCAAATTTAATGATTTACAAAAAACTGAAAAAATAGTAAAGCACATTATTATTTCTTGATTAATATGTCACATGATAGTTATATACTTGCATTCCTGAACAGAAAAATGAGTTTTAGTGGTTGAATGTTATGCTAGATTCATTTCTGACTTCTCAGAGAAGTCCAGTGAGCCGGCTCAAATTTGGGTATAAAAAGGTGAATTCAGTTTGAAATTCCTCATTCCTGTTCAAAATGGTAAAACATGGAGAGCTCACTGAAAATGAAAGAGTCCGCATTAAAGCACTTCATGATGCTGGATGGTCTCTGAGACAGGTGGTCTAATAAATTTGTTAAGCAGTATATATATATATATATATATATGTATATATAATTTATATGTATATGTATAATTTTTATGATGATGATGATGATGATGAAAATCAAGGTCAAAAAGTAACCATATACGGTTCCTTGCCATTTTTGGTGTCCATAAAGTCAAGTCTATGCAATAGTGGAAATGGAATGAGTATTTACTTGCAACACTGAAATGTTATTCAAATCAAAATATCCATTTTACAAGACATCATGAGGCTCCCTTTAGATTCTGACCTTTCTTAGAGCCAAGACATGACTGGCTTCAGAATACTGTATAAGTAGTGGTGGTACCACCAGTTTCATCTTATAATTCCAACAGAACACCTTTATCAAAACTATTGAATAACTAAGTGAATTTTAGCAGTGATGAACATCATATTGAAAATAAAAAAGATATATGCCTATAGGTTTAAACTGTTTTGCTGTTATAAAGCAGCCTTTATTACTTATATTTCACTATTTATACTACTTATTTTTTAATGAGCCCATCAGAAAATGTGAAAACACATCCTAAATATTAAGCAGAAATAAGGCTCACAGTAAAAACAGAACTGATATAAACTACATGAATATAATAAAACTGTTATAAGCATATAACTGATCCAAAATCACACCGATTATACTGTTTATACCTTGAAAATTTCTTTAAATTGGTCAAATTTACCTCTAGATCACTCTTTTTGTATCTACAAACCTTTGGTTGTCAGGGGGGAGGGGCAGTGGGACACAAATGCAGACCGTAGGTTTCAAAAAGTTATCCTAGAAGGATAACCACTAAATCGCAAGCGATAAAAGGGAAAGGGGAGAATACCAAAGCAAAATGATAAGCCCAACTAATAACTCCCGCTCTAATTAATAGTAGAAAAGAGAAACTGAACCACTGCCGCCGTGCAGCTGAAAAGAAACTTAGACTTGTAGGGAGAGTGAGACAACTGTCTTCAGAAGAAACTCAAAGATGCCCAGACTGGGGTTCAAGAGAGAAACAAAGAAAAGCTGGTTATACCTCCAGCATCAACCACTACCTCTGGGGTAACTAGTAATTTAAATGAAAAAAGCTCTGAGGAAAGAGTCGACAGTGCTTGAGAGACTTCACATAGAAAGACACAGGAAAAATCCCAAGGAGATGCTCTCAGTACCTCTGAAGGTGAGATAATGAGTCTGCACTGAGAGCTGCAACCCAAGAGCATATATAAGCTCTCCACACCTGGTCTCACTCAGTGCTGATCAGCCACACACACCTGGCCCAGCCCTGATTGACTCAGCCACATACACCTGGCACAGCACTGATTGATTCAGCCACAGTGAATGCCCTGTGTAATCCCCCTCACATTGGTAACACTAAAAAGTACTGTTATCCTGCAATATAACAAGTTCTTTTTTTCGTCAAGAAAAAAAAAAGAAAAGAAAATTGCTTTATAGTTGAACTGGCCGTATGACGTAATATAGACAATATTTAACTCCACTAAACAGGCGTATGTCCAAATATGTTTCCTCCATTTTTCACTCTAATATTTCAGTAATTGCTGGAAATACTATGCAAAGAAAAGAAATTCAGCACTACTATTCACCTTTATGATGTCTGTGTTTCATGAGCTTATCATGGTTATTTGTGATTTTAGGGACATTTGTTTGAAACCAAATGGAACCAAATGGGACATAACAACTGCATTTTTTAAGTTCTGGGGGAAACAGGAAGTTTTAGACACTCTGGGCCACTGCTTACAGGTCGTATGGTGTGATGTCACTTTCTGTGACATTGACTGATCTCCACTGATTGGCTGAGAAAAATCATTCTGGTTTTACTGAATCACAGAAAGTTGGTGGGAGGCCACAAAGGAAGCTGACTGAAATGACCATATATGGTTCCTTGCCCCATAAAGGGTTAACCACAGGAAGAAGGAACTTGTTGTGGATTGCAAATCAATCAGACCAATCTGTATAGCAACATTTAGTAACAGGGCAGGTCTGGCCTATACTTTCTCTTAGATTATTTCTTAAGAAAGACCAACCATTATTAATCCACCATGAGCTCAACACTAAGCATCAATTAGCAAAGTCACAGTGGAAGGGAAAACCATTCCTTTAACAGGAGGAGAGAGAAAGAAAGAGATGCAGGTGAAGGAAGACAGAAAGGGAAGGAACAGTAAAAGAGAAGAGGAAGATGCAGGAAAATAGACCAGACAGGAACAGGAAAAAAAGAACAGAAAGGATAAAAAGTGAGAAAACAAACAGAGAAACAACACTGAAAAGAATCCACTGTACCAGAAAAGGAAATAAGGGAGTTGTAGAAGTGAACATGTTTGCTAACACAAGGTGCTGATGACTTTTGACTTGTCCACTGAGCTGTAGATGAGAGACAATAAAACACGTGATTTATGCAGTTAGAAAATTAACTTTATGCTATTGTGCATGAATTCAAAAAAAGTAAAGAAAAGGAAAAAGAAAGAAAAAAGAAAATACGGCTGAAACAGTGAGTGAAAATGGGGCATTTAGCAAATTACATGCCATAGATTACATTTCATTCAGTCATTAACTGTCTATGAGAGGCAGAAGCTATGGGCGTTAACAAACAGTCTCAAACTCTCTCTCTCTCTCTCTCCTTCTCTGTCTGTCTGTCTTTCTGTTGCACCAGAGAAGTGTGAGCAGTGAGTTTGAAGGGAGTGTTGCAAACTGTTGAGGTTCAACTTTCTCGCCTGTGTGAAACCTGCCTTCTGCTGTGGTCTGACAGAATAGGAGACCATGAATGAAGAAGAGGAGGGGGACACTTACCGGGAGATGAAGCATTTCCCTCAGCTGTGGCCTCTTCCCAGGCGCCGCTCGCACAGTGACACCTCAGGATTTCGCTCCAGGGTGCTGTTCAGGCTCCGGGGGGCACGATCAGGTAAGGATCCAAAGAGTTTTATCCATTATCATGTAATGCTGATAATAGAAATTCCATCATTGACTACTTCATTCTTTAGTTCAGGGTTAAAGTGTCTGTCTTGTATTCTGGTGTTGCGAGTTGTACTACTTGCACTTGGCAAAACTGCAGAGTGACTAATACAGCAGCAGTGGCTTCCTGCTCCCCTGCAAAGAAAACTTCCTCTCTATCTCTTTGCCATGGATGCATCAAATTCTCTCTTTCTTTCTTCTTGTTTAACTATAATTCCCTGAAGTAACATTCCCTTTAGTGCACTGTTGCCTTTTTTATTAATTATTCTGGTGCATCATGAATCAGTAGGCTTAAATTCTGCAAGGTAAATCAATATCAAACATTCTGTAAAGAATTTCAGATTAATTAGTACTGACTTCTGCTGATGCATAAAGATATCATTTTTGAGAAAGTAAGCTTTAATCTTCATGCAGAAAAATTGAAAAAGCATCTGATAATGTAATGTAATCTTTCATTTTTGCATTCAGAACTGTTGTAGCTATTATATTAACTCATGTCTTTGACCAACTATTATTATGATTATATGCAGTTCAACTCAAATGTAAATAAAACAGAATGTAAAAGTTTTCTGAATATTAAACTCACATATCATTAGATAACATCTGAAATGTTCAAACTGAGAAATTTTGGTACACTATTTTGCTATCTTCAAACAAAGCTCCTGTGAGGAGTTTACGCTAGGCATGAAACACAC
Organism: Cheilinus undulatus; assembly: GCF_018320785.1. Taxonomy (NCBI): domain Eukaryota; kingdom Metazoa; phylum Chordata; class Actinopteri; order Labriformes; family Labridae; genus Cheilinus; species Cheilinus undulatus. The sequence continues at coordinate 29,441,032 of NC_054870.1, read as the reverse complement.
ATCAATTAAAGGCAACATTTGAAGACTTTTTGCATTTTTCTGTATTAATGAAAGAAACTGAAAATTGTTGTATATATCTCAGTTGAGTGCCCACATCACCCCACCTTTCAAAGCAGAGAACCCTGAGCTTTTTTTGGTTGTAACAGTCTATGTCTTGTCAACACAGCTAAGCAGTGATAGATACAAATGTTTATCGTTGCATAAGGAAGCATGAGCTGCTACTGGTAGCTGCCGTTGTGTTTCTGCTTCTCATTAATGTTTCGTACTGCTTACTTGGGATGGACCGCAATTACTCTCTGCCATCGGTTACGTGTTCTGTCACCCAGGGGCATTGCAACAGGGAAGGCAACCTAGGCAATTGCCTAGGGGCTCAAGATGGATGGGGGCCTCCCAGATACAGCTGACATTGGTCGAAGTCAACAACAGAATGGCATCCCCTTTGAACACTGCAGCAACACGTCGGTAATCCCCCTAATGCATTGTAACAAGCTGTGACAACCAAGCAGCAACCTCCGGTCCTGAAAAATGAAGCCAACAAGGAAGTGCACAAAATTTCAATACAGAAAGTGTCCACTTGAGGCTGGCTGCAGGAAATCCATAAGTTCTGTCTGAACATCTGTTAAACAATGCTAGGAATAAACTGGTTTACATCCTGGTTCAAAAAACCAAACATGTCCCATTAGCTAATGCATGGACCGCAAAGCACATCTAAATTTTGTGGGGCCCACCCCCATGCTATGAGTCCATAAACGTACCTTGTGGGCACACAAACACGAGAGAAAAAAACACAACCCTAAACAAGCAGCCAGCGAACCTACTGTCATTACAGTGTTGCAGAAATCTTGCGACTAGAAGATTAATACGTAAGTGGTCCCATACAATAAAATGTAAGATGAATGTTAAACTCACCACTACCTCTCAATTGCAGCCAAAGATCCGCCTCCTTACGTTCATCTGAGTGAAGTTTTTGGCAATCTCCATAACATCCACTGTTGCCCATATATCCTTGTGTATGTGAGCACACATCAAATTATTTATTGTGACACAACGCAGCAGGCCTACATGATTTATTTACCTGGTGTTTTTCCCTGTTAATTTTTTTCTTTTCTTATTTTTTACTTTTTTGGTCCATTTTTGGTCGGGCCCAGGCCCTACCGGCCCTACCAGTTCCGCGGTCCATGAGCTAATGTCTTCATGTCCTCACACTATTTGGGGGGTGAATTTTTTTGTACCACAATCGTTAGATTATATTTAGGAAAAACCTCACTGCACACTGATTGACGCATCTCATTTTATTGACAGATAGCTCGACAGGCAGAAACTACGTTTATATTAACCAGATGTCTAGCTAAGTAACTGAGGAAGTTGATCTTAGGGTGCAAGCCTTTAGGTTGATCGAAAGTTCGGTTGAGACAGCAGTTCAGTGTGGAAGCCGCCGTGGATTGGCTTCAAAAGCAGTCTGAGTCCGCCTATTGTAGCCAGACGGCCGACGTCACAGTCTATGGTGACAACCAATGGCAGGCTTTACCGTTGTCACGTCATGATTTGCCAGACTGCACATGCTTCAACACTTTGAAACTGGGTGAGAGGACCTCAGGATAAAGAGATGTTGTGGTCCTCTGTCTCTCCACAGACAGGAAATCCTTTGAATAATGGCCTAAAAGCAGTCAGCTCTGAAAAGCAAGGGACTTTTCTGTAAATATGTGAAAGATTTGAAGACTTTTGTCACAGAATGATTTTTTCTCACTTTTTGCCTCCAAGGGGCCTTCTGCCTTGGGCCTCAAGAGTGTCTAGAAACACTCCTGATGTCACCCAAGCTATCCTTGTGACACATAACTCTATGCCCCCAGCCTGAACCTTGAACATCGTTGCCCCAGACATTTCCAAGTCAAGTTTAGACGTGATGCTCAGCTCCTTCCGTCTCCTCCTTCGTCCTCAGCTTACTTTTTATTTGAACCGAGGAGTCTTTTCACCAAAACTGCACACTGTGAGGTTGACCTTCTAAACAGTAAACTAACATTATTGTTTCATGTATAAATTTCACATAATGAGGGAGAAAAGATATCAAAAGTGACCTTTGTGGTAAATGGGGCAAGCAACCCCAGAATGCCTTGTGGGTATCTCGTAGCATTAACCATGAAAGCCCCCTTTGATAAATTTGATCCATTAACCCTTAGGGGAGGTTAGGCACATTTTGCCCACTTTTCATTCTCCTTTTTTGATAATTTTGGCTGTGTTCATGTATATGGCATGAATTTTGGCAAGATTGTGTATTTTTATTTGATCATGTTATTTCCAGCACAGCTCCTACAGTAAGTCTAAAACACTGTTTACAAGCAAGAGTTACACTCAAGCTGTTAAGCACAAAAAATGCACCACTGAAACCCATTTAAACTGAATGTTTTTTATGTTACTTCTACTAAAGCATACATGCATATTATAATATCTGGGGCCTTGTAATTGATCATTTTTACTACTAACAGCAGATGACGTCCTTTTGAGGAAATTTGGCATATGGAGAAAAAACATACAGAAAATAATAATGCATAAAAATCGAAAAACATGGTGGCACCATGACAAAACAATGGCATTTAAACAGGTGAAAATCTTTTAAAATGAATGAATATTTGATATCAATAATGATCAGATGTAGGTGAAAAAAATAGATCAGTGAAAGTAGAATATAATATTAATGTATATTTTTCTAGATACCATATGAAAAGCGCATTTTAGCAGCTTGAGAGTCAGTATTTTACATTGCACAAAAAATAATGCATAAAAATCAATGCTGCTGCTAATCATTATTATATATCCCAGGCTGTAACAATTCAACACAAAAAATTACTTTGCATAAAGCGTATTGAAAATAAAATATTTCTCTGTTTATTTATGGACAAACATGAGTGTGTATATGACTAATATTTAAACAATCCCCAGGAGTTAAACAAAGATGATTATCCTCTTTTCAGTCAAAACATATACAAAGTGCAGTAGTAAGCAACAGAGTCAGCGGGAGCTGACTGGTTCAGGATCAGGTGACTTTTTGTACTGCTAGGTAGATTTGTTTACCCGCCAGTGAGATTGTAACAACCGTTATGACACACAGGTCACAAGCAGAAGCATCATGAAGCAAACAACAGGAGGAATGAAGGTTGTTTGAAACATGACCTCTATCCTTGAAACTACTTTTTTTTTGTTTTGTTTGCCTGATTTTTTACACTCTGTGCATTTAAAACTTGATCAACAAAACCCAAAATGTCCTCACAGGAGCTTTAAAGATAGAGTTTCAGTGTTTTAAAAATCATCACGCTCTGTTTACTTCACATTTTACACAGTTTCACAAGTTTAAGAAAAAAAGTAATTTTGGAAAGTGTTGTACAGTTGTCACTTCTGCTCTCTATTTTTGTCATGCCTGGAGTATTAGTAGGTTCTGTTTCATGTCGTGTGTCTTTGTTGTTTCTGGTAAAGCAGCAGGATGCTGAAGGAACTTTTTGGTCTCATTTTTAACAAACTGTAATTATCAAAAAGAGGTGGACGGAGATTATCTATGTGTGGCTGATGTGTGACAAATCTGTCCAGGAAGTGCTCAAAAAAAAAACAAAAAAAAAACAAAACAAAAAAACCTACTTCATTCATTTTTCAACAGTAAAATCAGGTCAAATTCAGGGACTGAACCCTTTTAACAGTTTAGTTCAACCTTGGCCACAGTGCTAACCATCTCCATCAGTCATCATTTAAATGTCATTGTCACAGTCAAACTGCCTGACAGACTCATATTTTGTATGAGTGGTTTTAACCACTTCCTTCAGCCTGCAGCAGTTCTCTCTGCCCAACTCCCCCACCTACTCCTGCTCTGACATGTGCTGCAGGCGTGGAGTTTATTAATAAAACACTGCTCTGCTCGAAGGCTGTCTCACTCTGCTGTCTGATTAATTTATTATAAGATTACTGTAACGTTTATGTAAGAAGTCACCGTTATTTTGTCTGCAGGAAGTCGCTGCAGTCCGTCGGTGAAGTTGTAATTACAGGAAATGATGATGGAGGGGAGCAGTTGGGACTTTAAGACATGAGAGGTTGTTTAAGTTTCCCACCAGTCTGAATTTTTGTCCTCATGTTTAAAAATGTCAAGGAGCCCCTTGAATAGCAGTAATAATCAATTGCTAAAGTAAAATGGCAGATACATTATGACATAATATTCTTTGATTATGTTTTTTTCTCTCATAGATTTATACCCATACCGAAATCCTAGATTTCATTTGTAATTGATGATTTCACAGTTAAATATCACAAAGGTCTACTTTACACTTTTTTTTGGGTGCATGAAATGAAGTTCTTTTAAAATTAAGCACCAGGGGGAGCTAATCCACCAAGTGACAGAGATCCTGAAAAAGAAAGCACAAAAATAACTCCTCACTGCACGCAACAAAGGGGAACGGCAGCTAAATATGGAGGGAAGGACATACATAGATTAATTTAGTCCAAAAATGAGACTGGGGATGAAATAAAAATCTGAAGTATAAATGATACAACCACATGTCTGATTGAAACATACTGCATGAATTAAAGCCCTTTTTCCTAAAGAGTTATATTTGACCTAGTGATGAGAACTTTCTCACAGCCATGGATTTACATCTCTGCAGGTAAAATATCAAAATTAATGTAAATTTCTTGAAAATGTCTGGGCAGACTGCCTCTAAAACCTTTCTAAACTGCCTTTTCACACATGAACCCACACAGTGGCAGACTTTCACTGTTGGACTGGGGGGAGGGGAGTTTCAGGAGGCAGGATATGATGTAAAAGGATGATGTGAGATGGCAAACAACACTAAAGAGGCTGATGCACTGATAACAATGTCATTATACAAACAGGTGTAACCAAGTGTTTTTATCAATGAATAAATGGTTAAAGCACACAGCTAAGACCAAAAAATGAGCTTCATTACAGCCTCAGTGCTGTTCTGGATCTTGCTGGCCATAAATCCTCATAGATGGGTTTGGGGGCTGGTGAAAACCCATCAAACCATATCTTTAAAGTCCTTGCTTTGTGGACTGAGGCACAGAAATGTTAGAATAGAAAAGGGGCTTACCCAAACTGTTGCCACAAAGTTGGAAGCAGCATTGTCCAAAATGTTTTTGTATGCTGAAGCACTGAGATTGCCCTTCACTAAGATAGTGAAGCTGAGAAGACAGGCATAGCCCAACCCATAAAAAACAGCCACATATCATTATCCCTTCTCCACCAAACTTCACAGTTGGCACAACACAGTCAGGCAGAGAGTGTTCCCAAGCGTGATTTTTCTGTCCGCAGAACACGTTTCCACTGCTCCACAGTCCAGTGTGGGTGTGTCTTACACCACTCCATCTGAGGCATTGGACTTGAGGCTTGCACGCAGCTGCTCGACCATGGAAACTCATTCCACGTAGCTCCCGCCACACAGTTTTTTGTGCTTACATTAATGCCAGTGGAAGTTGACAACACTTCAGCTATGGAATCAGCAGAGAACTGGCAACTCTTTACTCAGCGTGCACCTCGGCAGCCATTGACCTGTCCTGTGATTTTACATGGTCTTCCACTTTGTGGCTGAGTTGCTGTTGTTCCTAAACACTTCCACTTTCTAATAATATTCAACAGGGATGAAATTTGATAAACGGTCTTATTTCAAAGGTAGCATCCTTTCTCAGTAAAGAGCAGTGTCACCCATTTTTTATCTTAAATGTTTGCAATGAAGACTGCATGCCTAGGTGCTTCATTTTATACACCTGTAGCAACAGGTCGGATTGAAACACCCTAATTCAAAATTGACAAGTGTGGCCAAATACTTTGTCCATATAGTGTTTATACCTTAATACCAACCAGAACTCACTCATCAGCTCTTAGAGGAGCATCATACCTCTAATTCACCACACTGTAGTATTTCAACATGTGTCTAGCTCAGGTTTAACCTAAAAATTCAGACATATATCATCACTAATGGCGTAATATCCATTCTTCTGCTGGAAATAGTTTATTATAGCAGGCCATTTTCCTAAACTCCCCAGAATTAATTGTTTCAATGTGTCTATAAGGATCTACCTTACTATAAGTAGCTTGAAATGAAGACATTTGAGGCATTTTGAGGACTTAGACTTCACTTTTGGGGACAGAAGTCCTCCCCAGGTACTTTCTTCAATATTCAAATTCATTTTGATGCTCTTTTACTCTCACTTGACCCATTAATTTCATGAAGACATAGACTTATTCATCAGCGAAATTAGTTTAAGATGCATGCCTCATATCACATGTAATGACTATGTCTTGGGGCCCCTTTAAGCATGAGGCCCTGGGGTTCTGATATCTTTTTATTTTTTACCTATTTGACCCAAATCTGTATGTTATTTGTCTACAACTTACTAGAATTCCATCAGTTTAAATAATTTGTTTCAGATCTGATGAGATCAGGCAGCTCACAGCAGTATGGCCATGAGCCAAATAGTTTGTTAACAAAAATGTTGAAAATATTGATATTTAGAGTTAATTTGGATTTTTCTAGTAAAAATCAATGTCATTATCTGGTGGGGAAATTCCTGACGCACAATCAAAAACTCAAGAGCAGCTCTAAAGTTTATCTTAAGCATAATGAAATGTGCATTTTTAATTACATTGTTGCCATGTTGTATTTAAGTCTTAAATATGATGATCACATGGATCTATTACTGTTATTGCAACACCTTTTTTCTGCACGTAACCCTCAACACTCTAACATGTGTACGCTTGAGAGGGAATCAGTAGTGTGTAGGCTGAGATTCTGCTATGCTTGTTGTAAATAGCATGTTGTCCACCAGATGGGCTTCTAATGCTGTTGTAATTACACAGGCAGAAAAGAAGAGAGAAGAAAGAAGACACACAACAGCAGAGGAGGGAGGAAAAGGGGGCGAAAGGAAGCCCAAGTATAGATATATTAAGGCAAAAGAGAACAATAAGAGACAACACGAGGGGGGGCAGAGAGTTAATGAGACGAGGGAAAATGATGGAAACAACAAATATGGGTGATGAGGCAAAGAGGGGATGCAAGGATAGGGTGATTATATAGAGAAGGAGAGGACAGATGGAAACACAGGAGAAAAGAACAACAGAAGAGTGTCAGCTTACTGGTACTCTCTTCTGCAAATAACATTGATTACAGACCCTTTTAGACTGCAATAACTACTTGTTAGATGTCATGAACAGCAGAGAGCAGCGTTCCCTCACTGCCCACACACAGTTTATCCACAGATGAGGTTATAGCTGCTTCAATCGCCTTTACATTTACCTAGAATGCTCTAGTTAATCAGTAAAAAGCTCTGTCTGTCTGTCTATTACCACTTTTAACTGTAATCACAAACTTTCACTCTAAATTAAAGCTGTAATTATTGTAGTAAAGGCTGCCATTTAACATTTATTTTGCAGATGGACTAGTTTTAAAGAACTTGAGATAAAACACAAGAAGGGAAATTTTCTATACACTTAATTTTGGTTGTTAAATGAAAGTATTGGCCTGATGATGATGCTAGAAGGACACCCCTTAACTTTTACACATAGCCCAATAGATAGTAAGAAAGAACAGGGGATGTGTAGCTCACTCCTATTTAAAGAAGAATATTCTCCTGTCATTCATGTTTTGTTCCTGTAATGATGGGGTTATTAACACACAGAGCCACTAGCTGGCTTTTAGTAAAGTTGTTTCAGTCTGGTTTTGGAGCAGGTCAAAGCAGCCTTCCTTTAAAGTGACCAATATTTTACCTTTGGTAGAAGATAGAAAGGAAGGAGCAATTTTAATTCTTTTAATTCTTAGTGCAGCTTTTGATACCACTGATCATGCTATTTTAGTTCAATGTCTTAGAAATGTAATGGACATCAGGGACACTGCACTAAGCTGGTGTTACACTTATCTTCTAGAGTGAACTTTTGTGGTCACCATAAGTAATCACTTCTCCTCTACCTCCACCATTACCTGTGGTGTTCAGCAAGGTTCAGTTTGAGGTCTGATTTTATTTATTTATTTATTTTTTTGCTGCCCCTTGGCCAAATTATTTAGCGCCACAAAGTCTCCTTTCAATGCTACGCAGATGACAAACAGATATACTTTGGAACAACCTACCTGGGGAAACAAGGCATGAAGAAACAGTCACTTCTGTTAAAGGGGACATATTATGCAAAAATCACTTTTTCATGCTTTTCTAACAAAAATATGTGCCCCTGGCCTGTCCACAGTCTCTTCAAGTACCAGACCCCCCCCCATTAACCCATTAACCATGATCTTTAATTTCTACTGAGACTGATCTTCATGGTTTTTGCTTTAACCTATTTGATCCTTGAATCACTTTAGAGTTTCCTTTCGCCATACTTTTGCTTTTACTTTAATTTTTGCTTTATCATTTTTGCTCTGAACATTTTCATTTGTTATTGCTTCTCTTTGATTTTCTTCTTAAAACTAGCTAATAATATAGTTTGGGTTTAGTATGCAGGTTGGGTTTTGATTTTCATCATGTTCTTTTACATTTAAGGTTCTCTTGATGTTGTTTTGCTGTCTTTGTCTCTTGTTTGTGTTCTGCACGTCAAAGCACTTTATAAACCCCTGTTTATAAAAGTGCTTTACAAATAAAGTTATTATTAGCATAAGTACAATTATTATTATTCTTATTTCATAAAAACAAAAAATCTTCAGTCTCCCTGCTAATGTCAGTATTGGTAGTTTGAAGGCAGTCCCCTGTCATTTCTTTTCAGTCATGTTGATGCCATACTGATTGATTAGATTGGTGTGGATCCTGTGAGTAGCTCACTAGCTTCTCTATTCAGCATCCCAGCTGATCACAGTGTGACAACGCCATGACCATGGTCTCACATCATTGGCTTATTTTCAATATTTGTCTTACAAATGGTTGCAAACTTCTACTTGCTTCCTCTATGACATTAAAAAAGTGAAAGAGTTCACAGTCATCATAATATCTCTACACATCAGCCACATACAAACGTGTAGGAAGATGCTGTTTCACACATACTGGGAAATGATGAGCAGGAAAGATATGAAATTGAAGCAACAACGAGTCAAAGTCACTTAAAAAGTGACAGAAATGACATTCACCATTAGAAATGAACTGGCCTTCCTGGAGGAAACGCCACTGCTTATAGCAACGATCACTGCAGTGGTGCACACACCAATGCACTAATTCAAACACACTGAGACACACCATTCAGCTCTGCCTTGCTATGCTGCCTACTAGTTGAGGAGTCTATTTAAAAACCAGCACCACATTTACGAAAGTTAAATGTTTAAATGCATAATCTTGTTTATCATTAAAACTATAAAGTATCTCTGAAACTTAAAGTAAAGCCACATCAATGTCTTTTCAACCAAAATTGTTATTGCATTATGAAATATATTCTAGTGCTTTTTTAAAAACTGGATTTGCATCTTATCTGCCCTGATTACACTCTTATTATTCAGCATGGTGGTGTCTGCCTGGTTTTGGGTGTACTTTAAGTGTTTTTCTCACATTTAACGGGACAAACGTCATATTTTCAGTTACCAGCTGACTCTGAGAGGTACTGGCCCCTTTTATTTTTTGTGTGTTGTTTCTTTTGAGTGTATTTTGTGTAATTGTGTGTATTTGTGTGGTTGAGTGGATGTTATTGGAGTTGATGAGCCAGTTGTTTCTCTCCCTCTCTTTTCATTGGGCAGTTAAACTCTCTCTCCTTCTCAGTTCCTTCTCTCCCCTTCCATCTGTCTATCAGTAACTCTAATCATCGGTTACTCACTCAGCCTTTAACTCTATTAATGTTTACTGAAGCGCCTCAGCAGCAAATGAACAGGATATTAACAGTAAGCTGCACCGAGTCTGATAATGCTGAGTATATATATGGTGACTGTATGTGTGGGGAATAAAAACTTGACACACGCCCATGATCATTGGGTTAAAACATAAAAAGTGGATCAGATAAATATTATTTTAATATTATATTAATATTATAGGTGAAGCAATGCATTTTTTAAAGAATAAACTGTGGTCATCAACACACATATGCCAGTGTGATGTGTTTTTACAGAGCTAATGTTGCTCTCATTACTGCTACACATGTGAGCTGTGTCGCTCAGTATTAACCTTCCCTCGCGTACAGGTTACATGTTTACTGCACTGAGAGGCTCTTCACTGCACTTGAGGGATCTAAAGAGTGTGTGACAGTGACAGAGAGAACATAATCATCTGTGTGCCTCTGATTACTCCCCATCTGTTTCTCTGTTTCCTCTCTACCCCTGAGTTTCTATCTCAGGCTTTATGTGTATTGATTTGTGTAGCATTGTGATTATTGCCAATGTTATGCTTATGATCACTGGGTTTTATATTTTTGTTTTTAGCAGTGAGTAGTCATTGTGGCGCCACAATACCCTATTGATTTTACATTAAGGGTTTAAGGCCCTTCATATTGCATAATAATTAGTATGTTTTTACTTAGCTAGGCATACAACATCTATTTTTAAAATTTTATACTGTAAAAAAGTTTTTGATTCCGTTGTAATGGGAACATTTTACACAGAAAGGTAAAAATATGCATAAAATGAGTTCAATTTTAAGTTGACCATGGCTGTTAGGAGAGATTTATGCTGAAATGATACCAGATCTGCCTACAGAATTGGCTGGGCCCCTGAAAAACCCAGCAAACCGCTTTTCATGACTTTAAATGCACATTTCTGTGACTTTTTTTGGCACTTTTAACCATTTTGCCCCATTTTGCTTTTCTTTTTGCCCTTATAACTCATTGTTGCCAGTTTTTAACCACTTATTATTTCTTCTGCCCATTTTTGCCCCTTTTTCCTTTCTTGGCATATTTTTTCCCACTGTTATCCCATTTTTGCCAATTTTAACCCATTTGGTCACTTTTTTTTGCATATTTTATCTCTGTAACTTATTGTTGCCACTTTTTAACAGCTTTTCATCATTTTTTTCTGCCCATTTTGGCCTCTTTTTACCTTTCTAAGCCTATTTTTGCCACTCTGTAGCAACTTTTCACAATGTTATCAGGTACTTTCAACCACTTTTTGCCAATTTTGTCACCTTTTGCATATTTTTGCCTCCGTAACCCCTTTGTAACCCATTGCTGCCACTTTTCAACCACTTTTTAGCCACCATTTTTTTCTGCACATCCCCCTTTTTCCTTCTTAGCCCATTTTTGTCACTCTGTAACTACTTTCACCACTTTTTCCACCATATTTGCAACTCTTTTCCAATCTTTAGCTTTTTTGCCTCTTTTTAAAATCATTTAATTAATTTTCCCTTAAAGCTATTTTAGTTCCTCCTACTTCATTCTCTAGCATCTTGACATTTGTACACATCAGCTTATCCATGAAGTCTGTCATAACTTTCCTAATTTTTTAAATCAGTGTGCCCATCCCCACTGTTAACATTACCTGTCTGATACCTACACCTTGGCAGCAGTTGGTGTCACACTAAACAACTGCGTAAATCAAGTCAATTTCCCCTCTGATGGTTTGGTTTGCTAATCTGGTACGCCAGATGGATTTGTTTCACACATCCATCTGAACACCACTCAAAGACAGCGATTGGGAAAGGGCAGAGCCTTTGATAAAAAACTCAGAGGGTGATTGGATGAATGTTTTGTCTGCCACATTTTTACGGGCCAATCAGAGCAACAAAACACATGACGTAGCCACTACAAAGCTGCGCCCATACCGAGGAGTAATACAGAACTGCATAACGCCGCGAACCATGGCGATTGTAGACATGTCAGTACACGACTTTTGTCATTTTTGAGAGGAAAACAACTCACAGCTGTTCTTTGTTCTTCTTTTAATGAAGTAATGTGAAGTTCTGATAAAACTGGCACTATAGCAGCATCCACGCTAATGTCTTCCGCCATAATTGCACCAGCCTCTTGTTGCTGCTTGCTTGTGTCACGACTCTGCCGCGCCCGAAAGTACTGCCCCTTGTCGGTGATTGGTCCTGTCACTTTCTAATCAGGCCCAAAGGTTCAGACGGGAGCTTTGCAAGATGGATTCGCCAGTGAGAAACACGGAAACAGGCGTATCCATCTGCTTTGCAAGGTTATTGGTTTACCTTTTTTGGTGATAAAGCGAAAGAAAATTACTTTTTATACTGTTTTATGAAAAGCTAAAAAAAAAAAGCTCTGTCAAAGTATAATGTGATGCTGATCGCCAGGCAGCAAGAAAGCATCATATAATGACTGTAGGTGAACATGTCAGTCCCTCTGCACTTTAGCCTTTACATAACCACTGTCTACCACTTTATTACATTATTGATAATGTTGCAGCGAGGTTGCTCATGTTTGCTGAAGCTGACAGGCTGCAGTTTAAGCACAGATGATGAAAAGTAAACACACTGAACATACGACACACCTCTATTTTCATGATGTTGTTCAATAATGTCATCCTTAACAGTGACTATCCTCTGCTTGCCGTATTTCTTACGTCACTGTGGGACCTTAACACAGGATGAGACAGGAGCCAGACTCGGCAGCTAGAGAAAAGGAGGGGAAAAAGCCTTGACAGGCTGGACGATGGAGATAAATGCAGGTGGAGACACAGATTAGGAGGGAACTGAGATGGAAACAAACATTAACTTTTAATGCTCTTTATTGGAGCGATGGGAGGGAGGAAGGGAGCTGCAGACAGTGGAGGTAGACTTGAGAAAGGGAGGGTGGAGCGATAAAGTGAGGAAGTGGAGAGAGAGAGAATACAGAGACAGGAGACAGTAAGAGAGGGAGGAGGGGAGAGAGAGAGGGAGGCAGTGAGAGAGGTGGTGTGTCGGGAAGAAGCAAGGATCAGCTCACACTGCTGATAATAATCCCTGGGTCAAGTCATGGAACATGACGGTGAGTTTTCTTCTGCTTTAAAAAGCATCTTCCTCTTTCTCTGTGCATGTTTTCCTTTGTCTTTCTTGTTTTATGTAAAGAGAATATGTTCTTCTTGTCTTACAAAAACAACTTTGCTTTGCACCTGTTAGCTTATGATTGCTTTAACTGTAGAAAAGTACACACAGGTTGTAAATCCTGAACTTTTATTACAATATTGATGACTGCTTAGAGCACCTGTGTTTAGTTCTAACATATTTGTTAAGAACATTCAGTTCAACAAACTAAAAGGGGGTTATATTGTATTTAACATGCATGTCTGCTTTAATAAGAGCATCTGGCCATTGTTGACACAGATCATTTGCTTTGCTCATAATCTTCAATAAATATGCACCACAGTGCCATGACAACAGTTTAAAAGTAATGTATTATGTGCAGGAAAACTACTTTAAAGACACTAGCCACTAGCCTGTGTGCAATATTAATAAGATGCTAATGCTGCAAGTACAGAACACTTAATAACATTAAGGTTGGCCAGCTTCACTTAACCAGGCTTCTGGTGTGCTGAGGGCATGTTTTGGCACTTCTTAGGAGGCAAGGATGATTGTGTGCTTAACTTCAAAAGCAATCATAAATTTTGTAGATGTGCCAACAGCTGCATTATGCCTCTTAGTTGCAGCAACTTTGTTGTTAATATTTCTGCAGAGAATGGCAGGCAGACCTCGAGTAGGATTTGTAGGTAGTCATATTGAGTATTTTAGACTGAATGACAATGATATGTTAGTACCACACTCAGCCAAAGGAGGGAGGCAGGCAGGCAGGCTATATCGGGCCCATGTTATCTAATATAGTTTAATTACTGTTTGTGGAGGTTGTCAGAACATATCACAGAATTTGATAGGCTAAAAGCCTCTCTTGTTGTGACTTACTGAAGTGAACCAGGTATAAAGGCCAGAGATAAAGTTTTAAATCCTGTTGTTCTCAGTAATGAAATCCACTCCAATCACAGCTCCTGTGTGTGTTTTTGTGGATATTGGTACTGACAATTTGAGGTTGTGGATTTGTGAAACAGCATTTTGCAAGGCAAAGCAGCATCTTGCATGTGTGTGTAATGTGATATATGTGTCTGCAGGGAGTGTGATTGGTTGGTCATGATGCTCTTCTCGGTATATTCTATGTGTCATATTTTGTGTGAGTTTGCACAGTGGCAGGAGGGACTTAGTTGTCTTTTTAGCACAGGGACATTTGACTAAAGTAACTCACCATAGCATACTTTACATGGTTTAAACATTAAGAAAACCATAGTTTATTTTGCCATGTTAAAGTTAGACATATAGAAGGCCTATTTATGGATGACTTATGTTGACTTAGAGCCTCTTTGAGGAACTTTACATTTGCTTGGACTTTTGCAAGCCTTGTGAACAAAGAGGCACTTTTTCTCTTGGCTAATTTTGTCCTGTGTAAGTTATTTTAAAAAGAAATATAGCTGGCGTTGGGCCAAAACCTCATATCTCAAAATTACAATTTTTTAGGGAATTATAAAACACTGTATGTTTCATTTAATTTAACACTGAATGGTCATAGTCAGCATCTTTCTGAAAGTTTCCATTGCCTTAAAATTGGTTTGAACCCACTAATATATGTAAAGGGTGACCAATAGCACAAACTTATGGAAAAAAAAATCTGAAAAATGATGGGTCAGTGTAGTGGTGCATGCCGGAGTGGGTGTACTCTTACTCTTCATTGGATATTCCCTTTATTTAGAAGTGGGTATACCCCATGGAGACAAAAGAATAGATATGCATACTCCATATGCCTGCACTACACTACTGTTTAAGGTCTTTCTTTCTATAACTTAAGAAAAATAATGTATCATGTTGCTGATGATCTCGTTTGCTTTTGTAGATCATAAAGTAGCATTATTATTAATTTCAGTATTCCATAAAACTCTTTACATGAGCTTTAGGTTACCTGTCACAAGTTTTGTGCCAGTTGGCATCTGCCCATTTAAGATTTAAATTCATGTGCATAAGATTAAGGTATGTAGGGTGCTAAGGTTTCATCAAGGTAGTCAGAGTCGAGCTCAACACATTTCAACACAGATGTGTCACTTTGCAGCCAAGGTCAAGCTTGACGGCGTCTCTTTGGTCGAGGCCTTTTCACCCCTGGTGATATGCTCAGAGACAGCGGGCAGTTTAGGCACTCTGGACATCCACAGCTGGACTAGGGGCTCATGGCAACTCTACTACCTGCCTGGATGGTAGCCTAGGCCGTTCTTTCTTGTCACACCAACCTCTTACTCCACCTTGAAAGTGTGGATTTTATTTTTTTAACAAATTATTTTTCTATGATTTTCCTGGTAATATGCAAAGACATTAAGAGCACAACCAGGGTTGTGTCAGTCCTTTTTTCCCGCCTCATGCTGCCCTCAGTCAGCTTGCTCACCAAATCTATGCCCTACCTCAGCCTCATTTTTTGGCCTAAGCATGCTTAAAAGCTACACACAGTACTGCATGTGTTTATCTCTCACAACAGTGTTAATTTTGTTGACAAAAATATTACATAAAATGTTCACTGACTGCATTTTTTCCCCACATAAAGATAAGACAAGACATGTTCAAAAAAATCTTTGACTATAAAACATTTTCATCAATGAGACTAAAACCTGTAAAAACACAAGCAGAGCATTTATGGCATGGTATTATTCTCTTCAGTTTGTTTTAAGTTATTAAAGTTGATTAATATGAGTGCATATTGAGAGCATTAATATGAGTGTTTTACAGTTTGGATAATTCAACAATATGGCTATTTGAACTAGAAAAGCACTCGGAGAATGCAGACCTCCACCATTATCCCTATCTCCCAATAGTAAAGAATCCTTAAAAAAAATTCCTGGATCCAGACGGTGATCAAGAGCACTCCCAAAATCTAATCAGTTCTTCCTTATGCCATTTCTGACATTTCCTGAAAATATCATCAAAATTTGTCCATAACTTTTTGAGTTATGTTGCTACAAACTAACAAACAAACCCTGCTGATCACATAACCTCCTTGGCGGAGGTAATTAGTTTGGTCAAAACATATTTTAATAATTTTTAAAAGTAAGACAAATATAAGAATGTTTAATTGACTTAAACCACACTAAAATGTTGAGTTTTAATCAACTAAAGCTAGACTTAAACTATAAAGGTAAAAAAAAAAAAAAAATGAAATCTGATTAAAAAGTACTTTCTTGAGGTGCACAGATAGCCTATCAGGCTAAGGTGCTACCCATGTAGCCCATGCGGGCGGCCTGGGTTTGAATTCAGCCTGTGGCCCTTTTCCACATGTCTCCCCACTCTCTCTCCTGTTTCCAGCTCTATCCACTGTCCTCCTCAATAGAATAAAGGCACGAAAAGCCCAAAAATAAATCTTGAACCAGGGGGGCCATCTGCACCCAAAACAAGTACTTTTTAATTTTAATCTGAAGACTAAGACTAGCAGACTAACAGAAAATAGATGCCAAAGTCGACAATCATTTTTAATATTTTTTCTCTGGTAAAACATCACACTTCAAGCTTGGCAGATGAGTACTGGTTTGACAGGATCAATCAGTGCAACTCATTAATGAAAAAACAAAGTTTCACAGAAGTAATAATTTGCTAAATTACCTAAAGACCTATAATTTTGTTTAAAAAATGATTGATTGAAAAATGTCTGATTCTGGTTGCAGGGGACAATGCTTTTAGGAATAGATATTTAGGAATAGATATTGAGATATCTTTGATATCTTAGACATTCTGTCTAATGAGATAGATAAAAGGACAGGCCACTGAAATAAAGAACAAAGATTGAAAGCTTCCCCTACTGTACATCCCAACCTGAGGTCTAAGCTGTATCTGGCCCAGTAGAAGTGGATGCTCATTTCTCCCTTTGTTTTTTTTTGTTTTTTTTTTTGATGAATTTTGATCTTTAAATGGCATGCCATTGCACTGTACTTTGTGTCACACAAAAAAACCCTATTACAATCACAAATAAACATTTGTTTTTTAAATGGTGTCTTTAACTGGGTTCAGACTTCCATTTCTGTTTGTATCTGTCAAACCCTACAAACCCCCAGGGTGGCTCCAAGATTGGGAACCCCAAGAACAGGTCATGAATCCAACCTCCTCCATGTTAACAGATAGTTTTAAAAAACTCCTCAAACTCATATTCTTCTGTGATAGTTCTTATAAATTGGAGTTATGTCCATGTATTTGTTTATCTGAACTTTACTTTTGATTAGTTATTTGATGAGAAAAGCGGGAATTTAATGTTATGTCTAACAGCTCGAGCAGCTTTGAAAAGAAGCAGCGACTGAAAAATGCGACCATAACTAACAATACAATCATTGTTAAAGCATCTGCTTATTGTTAAAGCATATGCTTTAACAATAAGCATCTGCTTAAACACACAGAAGAATCTGTGGGATCTCTGACCATTTCCCTTTAAATTAAATGTGCAATTTGGTTAATAAAAGGTGCAAGATGTAAATTCTGTGGCTCCAGCAGGACATTTTGTCTTCAGTTTTGTACAACAGAAAGAGATTGGGAGGTGATGTCCATATTTATATGCAGTCAATTCAGTAAACATATATGTTAAAGGTGAGAAAGGTTAGCATGCAGTGCTGCCACAAACCTCTCGCACAAGGAAGTTGTCCAAAGCAACCAGCAGTCTGCTTTAAAACAAACCACACTGAGTCTCCATAAGAATAATAACACAGGAGTGACCCACTCAGAACAGCTGTTTTTGCAATTGGCTTTCAGTCTGCTCCAAATCTGTCCAAATATGGCCTTATTTAGTAAGAGTATGGAGATGTAGATAGAAATGCAGGCTGCAGTTTGTTTACTCTCCTCATTCAGTGTCCTCTTATGGCCTCACATGCACTTCTAATATAAGATCGCAACTTGTGTCGTCTCTATGA